>NC_053156.1:290068276-290368276 GCF_016835505.1 Polypterus senegalus
GAGAACATTCCCACCTATCACTTGTACACTACACTGGTTCTGGTTTTCGTAACGTAATTACACTATAGTAATAATTAGAACACAGCTTATCAGTGTGTCTATACTATATTCTTGTCTAGTTGATGCTTAGAGCAATAATTTTTCCCATATAATTATTTATATCTCTATATATGAATACATCTATGCTAGGTTAACATATTCAGATATTTTGGATGGCAGCAAATTGAAGCACCGCCCCACCCAGAGTGGCAAGAACTCGAGCTACACCACTGCCTATGCACTGCTTCCATTTTGATAGCCTTGAAGCAGCCTGATCACATTGAAACACGTGACGTCCCCATCTTCTCAAAGCAATATTTGGTCCCCTGTGAACTCCCAATCACATGGTTTCATTTTGTAATGTCTACAACCAGTGGCTAAAGTAAACCCAGTGCTACAAAAAATGTTAAGGGGAGGAATAGTTCCATTACACAATTTACTTTTCTACATTCCCTCCATAACATTTACTTGTGCAGCCCCACACATGGCACGTTAAATTTGAGGGGGAGAGAAGCAGCATGTTTTCTGAGCTGTGTCGTGCCTCAAGAAACAAATGAACTTAAGCTTCAGTTAGTATTTGTGTCTTTAATATCTGAATGAGTTTGTTCCCCAAGCTGCTACCCTTTGCTGAAATGGTGTTAATGGTTGTTGTCTTGCCTCTGTTACTGTTGACACCTCAACCTGTTTTTTTTTTTTGGTCAGGAACATGCTTTAGGTCAATTGAAGATGACTCTGTAGATGAATCCTACTGTTTACAGGGTTTTTATCCCTTAATCTGTACAGCCGGCAGTATATTTTGCCACAAGGCAATGCTCTTACAATTGTGACTTTAAGTGTTGTTTTCAAAAAATTCCTATACGGGGCTTTTGTCACTTTATATGGCCCATATTGATCTCTAAAGCTGTCTAAAAGATCTAAGATCCTCTCAGTCAGAAGAAGTTTATATACATAATTTTACCACCAGCAGGCACAAAAAGTTCTGAAAAATCAAAAATAGATTTGGTTGTGTTTGGCTTGAATCGTTTAGATATGCCACATAGCTGTACTGAGAGAAACAGAGTAAAAGTGGTATATAATGATTAGGACTTTGGAGTAGCAGACAAGTGAATAGCCACTAAGTGTAAAATGAACAGAGAATGAGAACATGAAATTGGTGTATGGACAACAACAACAACAACATTTATTTATATAGCACATTTTCATACAAACAGTAGCTCAAAGTGCTTTACATATTAAAGAATAGAAAAATGAAAGACATAATTATAAAAAATAAATCAACATTAACATCGAATAAGAATAAGGTTCAATGGCCAGGGGACAGAAAAACAAAAAACTCCAGGCGGCTGGAGAAAAATAAAATCTGTAGGATTCCAGACCATGAGACCGCCCAGTCCCCTCTGGGCATTCTACCTAACATAAATGAAACAGTCCTCTTTGGATTTAGGGTTCTCACGGAAGGGCTTGATGATGATGATGGTCACGTAGACTTCTTCCTTTTAATCCGTCCATCATTGTTGGAGCATCATGAAGCTTTGAGTAGGTGGAGGTGGCGCAGGCCACCACCACAAAGAAACCGGAAAAAGAAACAGAAAAGAGAGTAGGGGTCAGTACCGATTTTAGAGCCACCATGAATAGTTGTTATGATGAATTGAACATACATAGTATCAGGATTAAGTTAAATTACGATTAAAATGAAGTTATAAAAGGCCATGTTAAAGTAATGTGTTTTCAGCAGTGTTTTAAAGTGCTCTACTGTATCAGCCTGGCGAATTCCTATTGGCAGGCTATTCCAGATTTTAGGTGCATAGCAGCAGAAGGCCGCCTCACCACTTCTTTTAAGTTTTGTTCTTGGAATTCTAAGGAGACACTCATTTGAGGATCTGAGGTTACGATTTGGAATATAAGGTGTCAGACATTCCGATATATAAGATGGGGGAGATTATTTAAGGCTTTATAAACCATAAGCAGAATTTTAAAGTCAATTCTGAATGACACAGGTAACCAGTGTAGTGACATCAAAACTGGAGTAATGTGTTCTGATTTTCTTTTCCTAGTTAGGATTCTAGCAGCTGCATTCTGCACTCGTTGCAAGTGATTTATATCTTTTTTGGGTAGTCCTGAGAGGAGTGCGTTACAGTAATCTAGTCGACTGAAAACAAACGCGTGAACTAATTTCTCAGCATCTTTCAGTGATAAAGAGGTCTAACTTTACTTATGTTTCTTAAGTGAAAAATGCTGTCCTAATGATCTGATTAATATGATTTAAAATTCAGATTACAGTCAACAATCACCCCTAAGCTTTTTACCTCCGTCTTGACTTTTAATCCTAATGTATCCAGTTTATTTCTAATAGCCTCATTGTATCCATTATTGCTGATCACTAAAATTTCAGTTTTCTCTTTATTTAACTTGAGAAAGTTACTATTCATCCATTCTGAGATACTAGTCAGACATTCTGTTAGTGAATCAATAGAATCGGGTCATCAGGTGCTATTGATAAGTACAGCTGTGTGTCATCAGCATAGCTGTGGTAGCTCACGTTGTGCCCTGAGATAATCTGACCTAACGGAAGCATGTAGATTGAGAATAACAGCGGACCCAGGATAGAGCCTTGTGGAACACCATATTGGATATCATGTGTCTTCGAGTTGTAATTCCCACAACTAACAAAATATTTTCTCCCTGTCAGGTAGGATTCAAACCAATTTAAGACACTGCCAGAGAGGCCCACCCATTGACTAAGGCGATTTCTAAGAATGTTGTGATCAATGGTGTCAAATGCAGCACTCAGATCTAAGAGGATGAGAACAGATAAATGGCCTCTGTCTGCATTTACCCGCAAGTCATTTACTACTTTAACGAGTGCAGTTTCTGTGCTGTGATTTGTTCTAAAACCTGACTGAAATTTATCAAGAATAGCAGGTTTATTTAGGTGGTCATTTAACTGCATAATGACTGCCTTCTCTAGAACTTTACTTAAGAAGGGCAAGTTAGAGATGGGTCTAAAATTTTCAAGAGCCGAGGGGTCAAGATTATGTTTCTTAAGTAGGGGTTTAACTACAGCAGTCTTAAGACAGTCTGGGAAGACCCCAGTATCTAGTGACGAATTTACTATGTCAAGAGACATAGCCACAAAATGACAGAAGCAGAATGTGAGATTATGAGCTATCTACAGTGTGTGTGTGTGTGTGTGTTTATATATACTTCCTTTGAGTCAGCACTTTAATGTGGCAGAGTGGTTTGCGTGATCAATGATCCCCTGAGTGATGTAATGAGTGTCATTTACTCCTGATAGGGCCACACATGGCGGCTAGCCCAGAGTTGAGGTCCTGACTAAGTCCCCACCAATAGCTGTTTAATTACCGTATATACTCACTGTATATAGGTGCCTGACCCAACACTGACTCACACTGGATTATTATATAAAAACAAAAGAACTTTTTATTTTTCTTCACCTGTGGGACACGTCTTCCCTCTGACCCGTACAGGCACAACACAGTACACCAAAACACACTCTTCTTTGGCACCACCACTCCTCCTTAAAGCTTCATCCTCCTCCTCCTCCTCCCGACTCTGGCCATTGAGTGGTGGTTGCTGGCCCCTTTTATAGTCCACCCGGAAGTGCCCCAGGTGGTTGACTGCCAAGTTCAGGCAGCACTTCCGGGTGGGACGAATACACTGCCCATACGGGCTCTGGAGTCCCAGCTGCAGCACCCCCTGGCGGCGCCTGTGGGACCCAACAGGGCTGCACCCATCTCCAGTTCCAATGGAGCCCTGCGGGAAACGGATGCACCGCTGCAACCCAGAGGGGCGGCCATCTAGCGTCCAGGGGGAGGTATTGCACAGTCCATGGCTGCTCCCCCTGAACATATAACGACGGAGCGTCCGCCACATCATGTATAAGTCGCGTCTTGAAACCCGAAAAAGCGATCATAAAATCAGACTCCGACTTATACGCCCGTTCAAAAATGCAAAACTTTTTTTTTTTTTTTATTAACATCATCTTGCCTCCTCCAATCTCGCATCAGTTTCTCAGAGACATCAAATTTTGTTGCAGCAGCGCAGTTACCAATTTCTTTCAGTACTTCAATGATATTTAATTTAAAACCAGCTTCATATTTTCTTCTGATCGAACGCTCCATCGTAGATAAGAGATGCTCTTATGATAAAGGTGTATGAGGGTGTGAGATTCAAAAAACACAAAACAGTGCAAACATCACTTCGGGATAGTTTGGGTATTACCGTGTGGTCACGTAGGCACAACAGAGAGACAGAGAGAGCGCATTGCTGCACCCACATAGAAAAAAAAAGTCTGTGTGCTCCGTTACTCTCTCAGGTGGGAGTTAGCATATCATAATCTCTTGTATCAATAGCGTGAGTTTTCCACATTCGACTTATACGGCCGACATTATAAAATACCAGAAATTATACAATAAAATCAAGTCCCAAATTCTCTGCGGGAGAATTTATCCACGAGTAAATATGGTAATAAAATGACATCTTGCATGTAAATGTGTTTTTTTTGGGGAAATGTTACATTTCCAATGCACAATTTTTGCTTTGTTCTTGCCATGCCTACATTACCCTAATGGAGGCCGATGAAACCAGAAGGCCAGTATGCTGAACGGCTTGTATTTTTTAGTTGGCAATCTGGCACTGCATGCGCATACTCGGAAGGAGCTGTGAAGTATTGTTGGCAAAACGTTAGTTTGGTCTGCCTAGATAAGCCAGGAAAAGCATTAGGACATTTTTTTTTTGTGTAATGTTGTACCACTTTATATGCTCCAAGGCCCTTTCAAGATTATGATTGTTTAGAGACTGACTTTCCTCATATGCCACCTCTAGGGGCTTATTTTGGATTCCATTCCAATCCCTTTTGTACTCTGCACATTTCAATCTCTTGCTCTATCAAATTCCTAACTTTTACCTTCTCACATCTTCTGTTTTTGGATTGCAGAGCCCTTCTTGGTGTATGCAGGTGCATTGCGCCACGACAGGGGAGGCCATTTTCATTGACACGCCGTTGACCTCTAGTGAGGGGCACGGTGGACAAGGACCTGCATCTTTTGCCTACAGATGTCTTCTCGGAAAGGCTCAGTAACAGATGAAGAGTGTGGCGTTGCAAAGGCCTGCCGGGATAGACATGATGTGGAGTTGACGGAACTCGGGCCCCTGCTGGAAGAAAAGACCGATGGTGCGCCTAATGCAATTTCAGCTGGTGTAAGTCTTTAATCATTATTGGCTTTGACCTTTTTCTGAGGTGCCATTTTAATCCTGTTTTACTGGTACGGAGTGGTGGTGGTCTGAAGTGCAGGGAGTCCAAGGATTGGTAGAACTTGTTTTCCACAACGATTAAAGCATTAAGAAAAAAGTGTCAAATGTAACACCTTGCAGTTTTCTATTTTACATGGATGAAGAGAACTCTCATGTTAAGTAAAGCAGCAGGCTAGGAAGTGGCGACAGCAGCTCTCTGGCTGACACATTTAATTGGCATATCTAAGTTAAATCTCAGGTTGCAACACACATAAATTGAATGATGTGTGATCCTTCTACTAATGCTGCTGTACAGAAACACTAATGACACTGCATATATTTTCTGCTTGTTATGTCTTCAGCTGACAGACATATGGTAAATGTTGCACAAATTTCACACTCATACCTAAAACGTTGCATATTACGATTGTCAAATCCTTTTACTTTGAGGATAACAAGGAGTGGTTAACTGCACTGAAAGGTCAGGAAGGATAAGATCAAAACGGGAGAAGGTAAACATACAAATGCAAAGCATCAAACATGCAGCAACAATATAGATAACTTTGTACAGCATGCCATTCAGTACATACAGTCTAATAAACAAGTAATAAATAAATAATGGAACCAGATAAGTAAACACATTCAGCATGAACTGTGGGGAACTGTGTAAAGACCTGTATGCATTATGGGATACTTAGCATTGTTAATAAAGCATTTGTATCATTTACAGCCTTTCACTATAACATATGTGAGCCAATTCCTTTTGGAATTAAAGAGGATTCAGAAAGTATTCAGACCTTTTCACTTTCTGCCCACTTTAGTGTGTTGTAGATTTAATGCGCTCTTGAGCAGGTTTCCTTCAAGGACCTCTCCGTATTCGGCTGCATTAGTCCTTTCCTTATTTCTCACCAGTCTCCCTGTCCCTGCCATTGAGAAGCTCCCCTACAGCATGATGCTGCCGCCACCATGCTTCATTGTAGGAATGGGATTAGGCAGATTGTGAGCAGTGCTTGGTTTTCGGCAGACATTATGCTTGGAGTTCAATTTTTGTCTCATCAGACCAGAGAATATTTTTCTTCATGACCTCAGAGTCCGTTAAATGTCATTTGGTAAACTCCGTGCAGGAGTTAGACACTCTGCCATAAATGACTGATTGATGGACTGTTGCAGAGATGGTTGTCCTTCTGACAGGTTCTCCCATCTGAGCAGAGGAATTCTTCAGCTCTGTTAAGGGTGAGAATTGGGTTTTTGGACATTTCCCTGACCAAGGCTGTTCTTGCCCAGTTAATCAGTTTGGCAGGAAGGTCAGTTCTAGGCAAACATCTTCCATTTCACAATTAGTGAGTCTACATCGCTCCTGGGAACAATCAGGGGTTTAGAAATGGTTTTACAGTAATCCCTCCTCGATCGCGGGGGTTGCGTTCCAGAACCCCCCACAATAGATGAAAATCGGTGAAGTAGAAACCATATGTTTGTATAGTTATTTTTATATATTTAAGTCCTTATAAAGTCTCCCACACTGTTAACATTATTAGAGCCCTCTAGACATGAAATAACACCCTTTAGTCAAAAGTTTAAACTGTGCTCCATGACAAGACTGAGATGGCAGTTCTTTCTCACAATTAAAAGAATGCAAACATATCTTCTCTTCAAAGGAGCGCCATTGGGAGCAGAGAATGTCAGAGAGAGAGAGAGAGAGAGATAAAAGTAAGCAATCAAAAAATCAATATGTGCTTTTAAAGTATGCCGAAGCACCGCGATAAAGCCGCATTTTGTAAAGGAGCGTCCGTATCCTCTAGGCAAACAGCCTCTGTGCAAACAGCCCCTCTGCTCACAACCCCTCCGTCGGGCAGAGAGAGAGTGAGAGAGACCGAGAAAAGCAAGCAATGAAGCACCGCGCGGGAAGCATATCTTAGATCATTGAGGAGTTTTAGTTAATATGTAATACATGCTCTGATTGGGTAGCTTCTAAGCCATCCGCCAATAGCGTCCCTTGTATGAAATCAACTGGGCAAACAAACTGAGGAAGCATGTACCATAAATTAAAAGACCCATTGTCCGCAGAAATCTGCGAACCAGCGAAAAATCAGTGATATATATTTAGATATGCTTACTTTTAAAATCCGCGATAGAGTGAAGCCGCGAAAGTCGAAGCGCGATATAGCGAGGGATCACTGTATTCCTTTGCACTGATCTGTGCCTTGACTTGTTTTTTTTTGTCCTGACATGCAGTGTGAATTTTAGACTTTGTATACACACAGATGTGCCCTTCTAAACGTTGTCCAATCAATTCATTTTGCCATTGGTGGACTCCAATCAAATTCTTGACACATCTCAAGCAGAATAAATGCCAACAGGACGTACCTTACCACAGTATGGACTGTCACAGCAAAAGTTCCTAATGAGAAATTTCAGTTTTTAATTTTTTATACATTTGCAAACATTTCTGAAAACTTGTTTTCACTTTGTCAGTATGAGTTACTGAGTGAAGACTGATGGGCAAAAATGGCAAATTGATTCATTTCTACCGTATATACTGAAGTTTAAGTTATCTCGCGGATAAGTCAGGGCTCGATTTTACCTTATAATTTCTGGTATTTTATAATGTTGGTCGTACAAGTCGAATGCGGAAAACTTATACTATTGGCCCAAGAGATTACGATATGCTAACGCCCACCTGAGAGAGTAACCACGGAGCACACAGCCCTCTTTTTCTATGTGGGTGCGGCAATGATCTGTATAAGCGTCCACTCCTAACCAGTCTATCTCTCTATTGTGCATGCGTGACCACACGGTAATACCCGAACTATTCCGAAGCAACGTTTGCACTGATTTGTGTTTTTTGTATCTCACATACACCTTTTATCGTAAGAGCATCCCTTATCTACGATGGAGAGTTTGGTCAGAAGAAAATATGAAGCTGGTTTTAAATTAGACATCGTTGAAGTAGCGAAAGAAATTGGTAGCTGCGCTGCTGCAACAAAATTCGATGTGTCTGAATAACTGGAGATTGGAGGAGGTAAGAAGATGTAAAAAAAAAATTTAAATTAAGTGTTGTATTTTTGAAGAAGTATAAGTCGGGTCTGATTTTTATGATCGAATTTTCGGATTTCAAGGCATATATATATATATATATATACGGTAATTACATTTACAGCACAATAAAGTATGCAAATAGTGAAGGAGTCTTAATAAGCACTGAATCCACTGTATATAAGGAATTATATCCTTTATGGAAAGCAATTCCAAAGTTGCATGATTCAGGAGATCATCAGCTGTGGTGCACCAGCGGGTCTCAGATGCCAGTGTGTGGGAAAACGTTTTTAAAGTTTTAAGATGTTACTGCAGCAAACTAGTCAGCATTTAACAAGTTCTTCATCCTAGCTCTCTGGAAATGACAATTATTTGGTGTTTCTTCTGGCAGAGCCCAAAAATACTTTTCTCCCAGACTGATAAAGCATAATAATGAAAACAAAAAAGCAATGTAATGCCATTGAAATAAGAAGGAACAAAATATGTATTGTATATGAAAGTATTAATAAGTAGGCTATATGAGTATAAAGTTTATGGAAAGCACAGGTCACAGTGACTTATTGAATACTGGACGATCTTCATGGCTGCCTAGAGAGTTTGTGTAAAGTATTTCTGTTTTATAAGTTGCCACATGAATCTGAATCATTGTTTTCTTGCTGTTGTAGGCAATGTTAGTTAACAAAAACACAGACAGCAGAACACATTCCTGGTACACTAGACACTGTACATACAGTAGATTATTATACTATGCATCGGCTGTTGTGACTGAAATGAACATTAGTCTTCTTTAAAAAGTCATTTTAAACCCATTAAGATTAAAAAAGGAGAAGTCAGAAATGGCAGTTAATTTCCATTTCCTTTTTGACGAGAAAGGAGACCAGCTGCCGCTCTCTTCCTGTGGTTGAGACTTAAATGTTTTAGTGCACGAAAGCTATAAATTTAATCTCTCGTGCCTTTGTCAAAGCACTGAGTAAAGTGGCATTTACAACCAAAACCAAAGTGACAGGTGATCTAAATATTAAAAAAAAAAAAACTTAGGAGGGCTTTTTGTCAGGTTGTTTCACTATGTGGTGCAAGACTTAATTGAAATTGCACAACCTTTGATTGGCACTTGTTAGCTTGCATTCTGACAAGCAGTACCACAGAACGCACGGGAACTGACCTGAGTGCTTTGTGTCACAAGGTGTAGTTTAAGTGTGGTGGGAGAGGCTGAGTTTTGGCTTTGATTTAAGCGGGAAGGTGCTGGATCGGTCCTAAAAAAAAAATCAGTTGTACACATTGTTTAGTATGTATTGTTCGAAAGTGTTTTCTTCAGTCATCTTCATCTAATCATCAATATCCTGTGTTAATAGGACTGTGGTCACACTGCAGAACTGGGCCACGGTACAATTGGCATACCAGACAGATGGAGCAAATCAATATGATTCTCAGAGTGTGTGTGTAGATGTCAGCGATAATTCAAGGAAGACTGCTCAGAAAGTAAAGGTGCTGTTGAGCTGTTTTAAAGAAATAGGTAACGTTAAGGTGATATAAGAGATCCCTAGTAATGTGGATCACTAAGATCTTAAGGCCGATCACTCTTTCTACTGCCTTGTTGGTGTCTATGGGACCCTGATGCTGTGACAGTGCGGGTCCTGCTCCATGCTCCCTCTTCTAATTTTGGGAGCCTCGTGACCCCAACACCGTCGCTGATGTAACCAGATGAGCTGGCAGATGAGGACAAGGGGATGGTGTAAAAGTGTTTGTGCTGTGCTTTTATTAAAAGCAAACCGAACATTGTTCAAAGTGCAGTGCTTCAAGAATGTTTCTATAAATAAATAATCCATAAAAACTACAAGTGAGAGACGTGGAGGTTAAAATCCATAATAAATAAATCCTTTTAAAATGAGGTTAAAATTAACAAGCTGGAAGCAGTATAATTTCAAACACCTGGTGCCTTCTTCCTTCTAACTGGCGGCTCCCCCTGCTTATCCCAGCAGGCTTTGCAACAGGGGAGTCACCCTACCTGCAGCTGACCACCTCCTGGTCCGGTTGCTTTCCGTCCCCTGGCTACGTACAGCTGTCTCACCGGACCAAGACTCAGGTTCCCCAGCCTCCCAAGCCTCACCAACTCCCACTTCCTTCCACGGCAAACCATCAACCTTCTTGGTCACTCCAGCTCCTTGAAATCGCTCAGCTGGAGCGACCACTTCCAACTGCCTTTTACAGTGTCAGCCGCACACTCCTTCCAGGGCTCTTCTCTGCAGCAAGCCTACTTTCCCGCTCGCTCCCACACCGGCTCTCAGTACCTCCTGCCTTCTTCTTCTTCCTCTAACCGCCGCTCTGTCTTTCCTTCTCTTTTTTTTTTTTTTTTTTCCTCTCCCCACATCCACACTCATGCTTCTCCTTTTTTATAATGGGGACATGGCACAGGTGTGGTAATTAGCAGATCCTGGCATCAATTACAGACATGGGCAATCCCACACTTGTGCATTTTAATGCGGAAATGCCCACGCCCGGATCGCGCCCAGGAACTGCTCCCGCCACACTGCCACGCCCCCTCCTTAAGCTGCGAGTGTGGCAATTATTTATTTAAAAACTAGCCATCCGTTTAGAGCCTTGGACCCACTATATCACAGATGCCCTCAAAGTCATCTTATAACAATGATCAAGACCTGTGTCAGTACTTCTTAACCTTTGATCTCTGGTGCCCTGCCCCTGATCTTTCAGTCCCAGATGTGCAGAAACAGTCCCAGCAAGCCCCTGATCTTCTTGCCCATTGTGTACCATTAATATTTTCTAACCCTTTTGAGGTGTGTTTGCATATAAAGTGTGAAGCACCTATTGTAAAAGCCTCAGTCTGTCTGTCCATCTGCATGAAACAACCCAGCCCTCCATGAAACAGAAAACACTTATCCTTCAGAGAAATTTGTTGACAAGGTTTTATTTTATTTTATTTTTTTTGTTCAGATATCTCAAACAGATTGGGCTGGACGAAGTTTTAAATTTTCAAAATTTCCCATTGGAAAAACATTTGTTAGCTCATCTGTTTTAAAATAGAGAAACGTTCTGTGCGACTTCAGCTCGGAATAAGTTGACTGTTTCAGTTTAGCCTTCAGCGGTTGCTTGAACTTGTATAGTTTGTATGTGTTCCTCTTTTACTCGTCTGACAGGCACTCAGATGCCCAGTGCAAGTTAGTCAAATGGTGGGCAGAGCAGAGCGCATGAAAACAGTTCACACAGCAGCACCCGCTCCTGCTACTTTACGTTTGTTAACTAATAGAGGACAAAAAAGTAAATTCTCTGGAAATAAATAGAAGGGCAAGCGGTTATGTAAGCAAAAGTAAGACTGAACTGATTGAACAATATTATCTGCAGATTATTACTGTAAAGGACCAACGTTATAAGTAAGTAAGTGGTGACACAAGAAACGGCAGACCAGCGTTAGCAGCCATCACTCGATGTAGCATATTGTTCTTGACTTGTTCTTGACTATGCTGCATGATGTGGTGTTTTTTCTATAGAGAGAGAAGAATGTGTGAAAGCAGCATAATGACTAGGGTGATACTGACATGCAATCTCGGTCAGCGTGCCGTATTTATTCGTCTGTAACCTTAGCACAACACAAAAATAAAACTAATTCGCATTGCATGAATAACGGGTTAGATTTTTATTGTTCTTATGTTATTCTCAGTGAATATATGAAACTAGCAAAATACCCGCGCTTCGCAGTGGAGAAGTACACTGTAAAAAAAATAATGTTAAATTTACGGTAAAGTATTGGCAATTTACCGTAAAAAAAGAAGGTGACAATATTTTTAGGTCTACAGTACACTTTATATATAAAAAAAAAACTTACATTTACGGTAAATTACTGGCAGCTGGGTTGCCAGAATTTTACCGTTTTGAAAAAAAGGTGACAGTATTTTTAGGTCTATAAAAATGTTATTTTTATGATAAACTGACAGCCGGGTTGCCAAAATTTTACCGTAATAAATAAGGTGACAATATTTTTAGATCTACAGTATAACTTTGTATTAAATAATTTTTTTTTTTTTTTTTTAACAACACATTCCAATAGAAGGGAATATTTAACCATAACCAGAAATTCATGCAGTGTAATAAATATGCCAATCAATAAACCATTAGAAAGTATTTTCAGGGTCAAACCCCAGTATGCAGTTTGCATTAGTAAAGTAACAACAACCAATAGCAAACATGTACCTTTTTTTTTTTTAAATGTCTAAAATCCATTACTTAGAACAAACACTATTTTCCTTGTCCCCTTTTACTTAAATTCATTTTTTCTTTTCAGTGTTTTAGCTTTAGGCACACATACAAAGTCTGGCCCATTTGCTAATTCACTGTCACCCATCACCATTTCACCACCATGATACATTTTTTTTTTTACATTTAAACTTTATATTAAAGGTCTTTTACCTTTTTCCTATGTACATTTGTTCCCTTCTTTTATCTTCCATTCCTCCCATACCTCTTTTTCACATCTCTGTAACAGTCTTTGTATCGTTATTTCCTTATTATGTATCACCAATTCATTCCTCCTCCACCACATACTGTATTTTCTTTTATGATGCTAACCATTTTCCACTGCCTTATTGTCGTTTTTTCATTTAGCTCCTTTCTCACCAAACCATATATTACACCTTCTTTTGTAATTTCTTCAATCCCTAAGTTCCCTTTCCATTCCCTTCCCACATAGCTCCACACCTCTTGCGCATATCTACAGTTCCAGAATACATGCTCTGCTGTCTCTACTTCTAAACAGTTGTCTCTTGGACACGTCTTGCTTTTAACCACTCTCCTTTTATATATAACTGTATTCGTTGGTAAAATTTCATTTACTGCCATCCACCCCAAATCTTTGTCTATTTGTTAATTCTTTGTTTGATGTTTGTTGCCACACTTCTCTTACTTGCTCTTCCATGAGTGCTTGAATTTTCCTCATTGTTTCCTCCTTTCCTATGTATTTAAATCTTTTTTCTTTCCCCACATTTTAGGATCTCCTCCCTCCCATGCATACCTTTGTAAACATTTTATTATTACCTTAGTGTTTTGGCACATTGAACGTCTGTTATTAGTTATTTTTAACAGTTTCGCTTTTCTTAGTTCCGTCCCTAGTAGATATCTCATCATATCTGCTAGGTTTCCTCTTTTATTTATTGCCATATTCACAACCGGTACTGTATATTTTAGTTCCAGCTGCTTTTCAATATTTGGAAATCCTTTGTCTCCATTTTCTTTGCTCTTCGTTACCTTTTTCCCAGCCAGTTTTTCACACTTTGAACCCCATAGAAATACAAAGCAAGTTCTTATAATCTTTTTTAGTATTTTCTTTGGAGAGAGAAAAACTGTTGCTAAGTATGACAATTTGGGCAGGATGATTGCCTTAATAGCAAACATGTGCCATTTAATTATACACATTGAAAACAATTCCGTGTTTAAGGAAGTTACTACACATTGTCTGTTGGGAAGTAAAGTTTGCTTTTGTGGTGTATGGTGTTCTACCGTTGTGCCAGCTTATCGAAAACAACCCACCAGAAATCAGCTTCCATAACCTCAAAAAACCTTCAGCAGGCAGGGAAAAATAAATCTGCTAACTTGGTTTAAGTTTTTCTCCCCTACTGTTCAAAGGAATGCGGATCACTAGGAACAATATTGAAAAAAAAAAGGGGGGGCGTGTCCTTATGCAAATAGCGCAACTTCGGTGTTACGGAAACAGTGCTTTACTGTTTTACATTTTACAGTTGTTTACCTTCGCTATTTAACAGTTTTACACTGTAAAATTAACAGATTTTTTTCAGCATGATTGTAATGCATCAGTAAACGGTATGTAGCATAATTTGAAGGTAGAAAAATATCGATTTTACAGGACCTGGCTGTAAAAAATAATGAAATGTATTTTTTAAGATGTACAGTGGCTTGCAAAAGTATTCGGCCCCCTTGAACTTTTCCACATTTTGTCACATTACAGCCACAAACATGAATCAATTTTATTGGAATTCCACGTGAAAGACCAATACAAAAGTGGTGTACACGTGAGAAGTGGAACGAAAATCATACATGATTCCAAACAATTTTTACAAATTAATAACTGCAAAGTGGGGTGTGCGTAATTATTCAGCCCCCTGAGTCAATACTTTGTAGAACCACCTTTTGCTGCAATTACAACTGCCAGTCTTTTAGGGTATGTCTCTACCAGCTTTGCACATCTAGAGACTGAAATCCTTGCCCATTCTTCTTTGCAAAACAGCTCCAGCTCAGTCAGATTAGATGGACAGTGTTTGTGAACAGCAGTTTTCAGATCTTGCCATAGATTCTCGATTGGATTTAGATCTGGACTTTGACTGGGCCATTCTAACACATGGATATGTTTTGTTTTAAACCATTCCATTGTTGCCCTTGCTTTATGTTTAGGGTCGTTGTCCTGCTGGAAGTTGAACCTCCGCCCCAGTCTCAAGTCTTTTGCAGACTCCAAGAGAAGATTGCCCTGTATTTGGCTCCATCCATCTTCCCATCAACTCTGACCAGCTTCCCTGTCCCTGCTGAAGAGAAGCACCCCCAGAGCATGATGCTGCCACCACCATATTTGACAGTGGGGATGGTGTGTTCAGAGTGATGTGCAGTGTTAGTTTTCCGCCACACATAGCGTTTTGCATTTTGGCCAAAAAGTTCCATTTTGGTCTCATCTGACCAGAGCACCTTCTTCCACATGTTTGCTGTGTCCCCCACATGGCTTGTGGCAAACTGCAAACGGGACTTCTTATGGTTTTCTGTTAACAATGGCTTTCTTCTTGCCACTCTTCCATAAAGGCCAACTTTGTGCAGTGCACGACTAATAGTTGTCCTATGAACAGATTCCCCCACCTGAGCTGTAGATCTCTGTAGCTCGTCCAGAGTCACCATGGGCCTCTTGGCTGCATTTCTGATCAGCGCTCTCCTTGTTCGGCCTGTGAGTTTAGGTGGACGGCCTTGTCTTGGTAGGTTTACAGTTGTGCCATACTCCTTCCATTTCTGAATGATCGCTTGAACAGTGCTCCGTAGGATGTTCAAGGCTTTGGAAATCTTTTTGTAGCCTAAGCCTGCTTTAAATTTCTCAGTAACTTTATCCCTGACCTGTCTGGTGTGTTCTTTGGACTTCATGGTGTTGTCGCTCCCAATATTCTCTTGGACAACCACTGACAGAGCAGCTGTTTTTTTACTGACATTAGATTACACACAGGTGCACTCTATTTAGTCATTAGCACTCATCAGGCAATGTCTATGGGCAACTGACTGCACTCGGACCAAAGGGGGCCGAATAATTACACACACCCCACTTTGCAGTTATTTATTTGTAAAAAATGTTTGGAATCATGTATGATTTTTGTTCCACTTCTCAAGTGTACACCACTTTGTATTGGTCTTTCACGTGGAATTCACAATGAAATTGATTCATGTTTGTGGCTGTAATGTGGCAAAATGTGGAAAAGTTCAAGGGGGCCGAATACTTTTGCAAGCCACTGTATAGGTAATTTTCAGTAGAACATAAGGTAACTTTCCTTTTCTTTCATAAAAGGTCTTTTACTTTCACCATTTACAGTATTTTTACCGTTTAAATTTACTGACATTTTTTATAGTGTAGTGTGTTAAAGAAGTTATGAAAAAGAAAACATTTTAAAAATAAGGTAACATTATTGTCAATGTAATTGTCGTAGGCTTATTTTAGTATTGAGAGTGAATGTGATGATTGTAAAGAGTTTCATTTATGATTGTAAATGCTGTGTATGAGAAATGCACATTTTCAGGATGTAAGGATCTCTTTGTAAACGACGTTTGCAGTTCTGCCCTCAGGCTGTAAAATGACCAAGCTGTCTGCTGAGCTAACTCTTGAGCATGCAACGTACAGTCGGCCATGTGAGAAGCAATCTTGTGTCAAGTCAGTGCCGACCTTTTTTAGAGTCTGGCCCTGTGCCTTATTTATTGTCATAGCGAAGCAGACCCTTACTGTAAATTGGAGGTGTTTGAATTGAAATGGGTATGAGAGGGATGCGAGGAATAAATCCAGTCTCCCCTGAGCCAGTTCCAGTGAAGACAGTTGCCTCAATGAGGTTCTCGTGCAGATATTTGATCTGAAGCCTGGTGCTGTTAAAAAGTTTTGGTGGTTGTAAGTTTAGTAGTAACATAATTGGTGCGCCAACCTTCAAAAGCAGAGTATGCGGAGGCATGCCCGGAGGATTAAGAGTGTGAAGAAACTAAATGAAAAGGCAGGAGTCGCTAGCAGGAAGACGTGAAGCAAGGTGAACAATAACAGGCTTGATGCGATGGACTAAAGAAGAAGGGATCAGTGAGCACAACGAATGGCTGAGGAAAGTAAGGAAGCGAGTGAGGAGACACATGAGCGGGGATGTCGTTCATGTATATAGGCAGGGAGCCAACCACGTGGTAGGTGTGTGGACTGCGGCCATATGGAAAAAGGAAGGGGGGCCGGGGGCGGCCCTTGTGTGTGTCTGCCATGAAATAAATCCTCTGTTAATAGAAATAAGGAATGAAGCTGCCAAAAGGAGAGGTCAGTTCCGAAAGTTCCTTACAGAATAATGGTGAGAACTGCCATTAAAGAAGCCGTTATTTTCTAAAGTTCGTTACGTCGTACAGCACGAATAGGAACTTACTTATTATTTATAACTAGCAGACCTGGCGCTTCGCTGCACGTTTAACCGGCTAGTTTCGGCAGCGGATCGTGGTTTTTCCAATCTAGACGTCCTGTCTTTTTCAGATTCTTTTAACCGCCTGTTTTCGGCAGCCAATGGTCCTTTTCCCAATCTAGAAACCCTGTCTTTACATATTTGTTTAACCGCCTGATTTTGGCAGCAAATCATTTTTTTTCTAACGTAGAAGTCGTTTCTTGTTGAGATTTGTTTAATCGCCTGGTTTTGGCAGCCAAGCGCTTTTTTTCCAACCTAGAAGACCTCTCTTGAGATCCGTTTAATGGCCTCGTTGATTGCATGTCTTCCAAGGTAGACTCAATACCCATTTCTTGCACTGAGTCTTCTCCCCTTTTATGAGTGACTGTGTAAGTACCGTGTGTACTAAACAGTAAATTAGTAAAGGAGAAAGGACTAAACACTAAGGGAAAAGAACGGCAAGACCGTGTCAGCTGCGGAGCTCAGCTCGGAGCGAAATGAAGTGAATGAAATGACGTGAATGGGAGGGGAAATGATCACGTGACTCCCCCACCCGCCTTAACTCTCAATCTCCACACAAACACAGTCCCTCCGATCCCAACTCTCCTTTATATATATATAGATTACAGTGTAAAGGATGAGCATGGGAAATTTGGGCTTACTACATATATTGGAAGTCACAGAAATAGTGAGGATGGGTTTCCCCTATCTACATATATACAGTTTAGGGGGTACACCCGTTTCCCCCCCTTAGGTGTTGCAATAGGACATGAAACATACGTAACTTTTGCAAATACACTGCAAGGAATGAGCACGCGAAATTTCAGCTTTCCACAAATATGGAAAATGGGAGAATTAGTGATGAGTCTGTGAGTGCTTTGCCTTTTATATGTATAGATAGATGAAGTGTATGAAAGTACAGAACAAACGGTGACACAGTAACCCCAAATCAGAAAAGTTTGGGAAGGTATGGAAAATGCAAATTAAAAATAAAAGCCAATGATTGTTAAATTTACTTTTTTATTTTGTTGCAGACAGTGTGAATCCAAGATGGATGTTTTATGTGATCAGCTTCATTTAATTTGTTAATGTACATCCATTCCTGCATTTCAGGCCTGCAACACATTGCAAAAAAAGTTGGGATGGGGGCAAATTAGTGCCAGTAATGACGCAAAATAATAATGTGATTTCAAACAGGTGATTATAATAATCATTTGGTGCACAAGCGATATCCAGGAAAGGCTGAGTCTTTGAGTAGCAAAGATGGGCAGAGAATTTCCAGTTTGCCAACAGATGTGTGATATAATTATTGAAATGTTTGAAAACAATGTTGCTTAAAGATTGGAAGGAATTTGCACGTTTCTCCCTCTACATGGCATCATTTCATTAAACAATTCAAGGAATCTGGAAGAATTTCAGGAATTGCAGTCCCTGCAAGATGAAAAGGACCATCCAGACTGTGAACAGCAACCAGTCCAAAAGCCAGGGTCTGATAAGGTATGGGGTTGTGTCAGTGCCCTTGGCAAGGGTCATTTGTACTTCTGTGATGGCAGAATTAATTCGGAAAAGTAGATTGAGATTTTAGAGCAACATATGCGGCCTTCAAGATGACATCTTTTCCATGGACGCCAATGCATTTTTCAACAGTTACATTCAAAACCACATTATGCATACGGTACAAAGATATGGCTGTGGAAGAAGAGGGTCCGGGTACTGGACTGGCTTATCTGTGTCCTCATCTGTCCCCAGTAGAGAATGTGTGGAGAATTTGGGGGGAAAAAAAATGCGACAACAACAACCCCGTGCTGTTACATACCTTAAGATGTGTTTGCAGGAAGAATGGGACAACATAATACCTGGAATGTTTCATCGCTTGGTGTCCTCAGTGCCAAAACATCAAGTGCTATGAAAGGGAAGGCTCTATTCAATAAGGGCACGCACAAAAAGGCGAGCTTCAAAAGGGCGACCTCAATTGGGCACGGCGAATAAAGGCGTTCGTAGATAATTTAGTTCAAATGGCTCTGGAATATGTGAAGAGCAACAAAGGTGCAGATCTACTCGTAGTCAGACGCTACACATTCAGAAAGGAGAAAACTATCAACGGGAAACACATCTGCAAATGCACTGAATATAGGATTGGAAAATGTTCGTCTCGCTGTCATACCAAAAATGGATTATTCGTCAAGAAGTTCATGCATTAATTAATTGGATGTTTTAATATTCTTGCTTTCACCTTTTTATACGTTCAATCATTGCCTTTATCTAATAAATTTTCTGTAATCATTTGCTTGCGTTTGCCTTTATTCGTTGTGCCCAATTGAGGTCGCCCTTTTGAAGCTCGACTTTATTTACGCGCCCTTATTGAAGGATACCGAAAGGGAATGGCGATATTACAAAGTGGTGAATGGTTTCCCCTCCCAACTGTTTTTGGAATGAGTTGTAGGCCTGAAATGCAAGCATAGCTGTATACTGTATTAACAAATGAAATGAAGTTGATAAGATAAAACATGAAATATCTTGGGTTCCTACTCTCTGCTATGAAATAAAAGTCAAAGTACATTTAAGACTCACTGTTTTTGTTTGTATTTTCCATACCGTCCCAACCTTTTCTGATTTGTGGTTGTATGTTCCAGTATGGGACGATTCCATTTTATGACAGATGGGTGGTGAGAATTAAGTTCATATCCACTGATAAGTCAGGGCTTGATTTTACAGTATAATTTCTGGTATTTCATAATGTCGGTTGTATAAGTCGAATGCGGAAAACTCTCGCTGTTGGTCCAAGAGATTACGATATGCTAATGCCCACCTGAGAGAGTAACCACGGAGCAAACTGCCCTTTTTTTTTTTCTATGTATCGTGCCTACGTGACCACACGGTAATACCTGAATTATTCCAAAGTGACGTTTGCACTGATTTGTGTTTTTTGTATCTCACACCCTCATACACCTTTAACATAAGAGCATCCCTTATCTACGATGGAGCATTCGATTAAAAGAAAATATGAAGCTGGTTTTAAATTAAAAGTCGTTGAAGTCTGAGAAACTGGTGCGAGATTGGAGGAAGCAAGAAGATGTAAAAGAAAAAAAATTGGGTTGCATTTTTGAATGGGCGTATATGTTGGGGTCTGATTTTTATGATCAATTTTTTGGGTTTCAAGACCCGACTTATACATGAGCATATACTACTATCAATAGATGTGGTTTTTTTTTTTTTGCTGCTGCTTCGTAATGTGTGAAGGCTGTTCAAATTGACTGGATTAAATAAAGGCATTAATGGGGTGTGTTTAAAAAATGTAATCAAAGTAATTTATAATGTTAATGTTAAATACAATAAATCAGAAGCTGTGATTAAAAATGTACTGTATATGTAAAAAAGACAACATAACAAAGCCTCTTTCTCCATCCATTTCCATACTGAAAAGTTTAATGGGTTATTTTGCATTCGTGTGCTAAGACAAAGAAGAAAAATAGAGCTTTGCAATGGGAAATTTCACATGACCGCCCTTCTAAGTGGCAGGTCCGATAGGGAAAATTCAGCCAAACTAGTCAAGTTGTACATTATCATGGATTTTACTTCTTGTTCATTAAAATAAAAAACAAGCAAGTCAGAAGTTGCTTGTGGTTGGCAGATGGAGATATGAGATGTACAATTAATGTGCTCAGTTTGCTTTTTATAAGTAAAGAGCTAACATTTTATTTTTTTGTCTGTGGGCTAAATACCAAATCATCAGCAACCTCTGGTATCTCCCAAAATGCTGACCAGAAATTTATGCGAACACGAGGAAATGGGCAGGTGAAATGTCACACGTTTTAGTTCTGAGAATTCCCATCGCACATGAATGCAGTTTTGTAAAGTTTGGACACTACACAGCGTTATAAGCTAGGAAACTGAAGTAGAGGCCTCATCGCACTACACGTGTGTTGGGATTTGGCTGTTGGCCTTGTGCACTGAGCAGACTCTACTGCTTGCAAGTTGCTGCATGGTCACATTTCTTTGTTTGAAACACGTTTAGCAGGTTGACATTACCTTTTAATTAAAGGTGGTGTAACACTCCAAGACATCTATTGTCACAAGTCGTAGCTTGATAATGCAGTGCCTGTGCCCTGCAGCGACTGAACTTCTTGAAAATTTAAAGCACTTGGTCTGTGCTGCCTCCCATGTGATCACTGTGTTGCCATGTCATTTGGCTTGTGTATCCCATTTCCTTTCACACGAACACTCAGTAAAGTGCTGAAGCACCTAACTGGAGTTGCAGTTTATCTCACTTTCCTGTGTGGGTTGACCCAGCTAATGCAGTCAATGTGAGAATTTAATGAGCAAAAAGGTCACTTGATGTTCTAAATTGCACAGTGGGAGTGTGAAGAATATATACATAAATAAAGCTGGATAACACAAATGTTTAACTTCCACGTAAATCCTGCTATTTGCTCACAGATTACGGCAAGACTTGCGTTCCAAAGAAACAAACAGAAAAGTCCTGGCAACACACAGTGTTAAGAAATGTCAAAATTGTTTTGCTAACAACTGGCAAGTGTCGTGTTTAAAAGCCTTTGACTGTTTAATTAGGAGAACATTGAGGCTTTTAGAGTCTGGCCTTGTGCTTCTGTTATTTAATCAAAATAGTCAAGCTGATTGTGTGAATGTGGTTTGAAACAAAACATCTATCCAAGGTAACAGTTTTCTGGTGTATACTACTAGGATCTTCTTAATGTGAAGTATTGTTGTCATAATGTAATGGCAGACTTTTTTTTTTTCCTATGTTTCCAAAGGGGGGAGAGAGGCCGCCGGGGGCTGCAGCCAACGGCGGTGAAGATGAGGAGGAAGAGGAGGAGGAAGGAGTCCGTGTTCTCACCCTTCCTTTGCAAGCTCACCATGCCATGGAGAAAATGGAAGAGTTTGTGTACAAGGTAAGAGCAAAATTACCTGTTAGTGACGCTCAATTCAGAGATTCAAAGGAGAGGTGATACCTGCCACCTAACTCCCCTGAACTATTTTCATCATCTTGGGTCCCTCTGTTACGTGACTGAATGTAGTACACAAACCACGGGCCATGCAGGTTTGACACCAGCCTCTCATCTATCATTATTCACTCTTCTAATTGAGGACCATGATGGCTGTATGTTTTTATTGCATGTTTGGTGCTTTAAATTTTCCAATTATGGAAATACTGATGCAAATTTTATCTGTTTCCAGTATACAGTTAGGTCCATAAGTATTTGGGCAATGATACAATTTTGATAATTTTGGCTCTGTACAACACCACAGTGGATTTGAAATGAAGAAATAATTACATGATTGAAATGTAGGCTTTCAGCATTAATTTAAAGGGTAAGGCATGGGATGTTTAGGAATAGCAGTCATTTTTATGTATGTGCCCTCCATCACCAGGGGCTCAAAGGTATCTGAACAATTGACTGAGAAGCTGGTCTATAGCCAGGTATGAGCAGGTCCCTTGTTATTTTATTAACTATTATGCAGGTGTAAAGTCTGGAGTTCAATCCAAGTGTGGAATTTCAATTTGGATGTTGTCACTGTGAACTCTGAATATGAGGTCCAAAGAGCTCTCCATGCAAGTAGAAAACAAGTCCTCATTAGGCAGAGAAAACAAAATAAATCCATCTGAGAGATGGTAGAAACAGCAGATGTGGTCAAATCAACTATCTGGTACATTCTTAAAGAGAAGGAACGCACTGGTGAGCTTAGGAACCCAGAAGATCTGGACAACCATTGCTGGATGATCACAGAATTCTTTCCTTGGTAAAGAAAAAATAATTCACGTTTTAGCCGAACCAAGAACACTCTCTAGGAGGTAAACCTACCATTGTTAAAGTGCACAATCAAGGGAAGACTTCAAAAAAGTAAATATAGAGGGTTTAACCACAAGGTTCAAACTATTGGTAATCCTTAAGCATAGGAAGGACACATTAGACTTACCAGAAAAAAAAAAGTCCAGTTTTGGAACAGTTTTCTTTAGACAAATGAAACTAAGATCAGTATGTACCAGAATGATGGACGGAGAAGAGTATGAAGAAGACAAGGAATAGCTTGTGATTTTTAGCATACCACATTACCTGTGAAACATGTTGGAGGCCGTGTTATGGCATGGACATGTGTGACTGCCAATGAAAGAGGGTCACTAGTGTGATCTGATGATAAGACTACTAACAAAAGTTGCAGGATGATTTCTGAAATGTAGAGGGATCACATTCAGCCAAATGCAGCAAAAGTGATAGGACAGTGCTTCACAGTACAGACGGACACGAAGACAAAACATACTGCGAAAGCAAACAAAGTGCTTTTCAAGGAAAAGAAGCGCAATATTCTTCAATGGCCAAGTCAGTCAACTGGACATGCATTTCACCTGCTGAAGGCAAAAAGTCAAACGAACAAGTAGCACCTGAAGACAGCTGCAGTAAAGGACTGGCAAAGCATCACTAGGGTGGAAACCCAGCTCTTGGGGATGGCCATGGGTTCCAGACTTCAGGAAGTTACTGACTGCAAAGGATTTTCAACCAAGTATTGAAAATGATCGTTATATTCATGATTATGTTAGTTTGTCCAAATACTTATGGGCCCCTGGAAATTTCGAGTTCATGTATGAAAATGGCTGTCTTTTCTAAATTGCTCATACAACGTTTTTGTTAAATGCCTTAAATTAAAGCTACAAGTGTACACTTCAATCACATCTTGATTGCTTCATTTCAAATCCACTGTGGTGGTGCACAGAGCTAAACTTATGAAAATTGTATCACAGTCCAAATACTTACAGACTTAACTGTATATAATTTACTGGATTGTATGTATTTAGGTCAGTTTCAAATTGACGCCTTTTTTGGTACTTGGCAGAATTTGCTACCTTTCAGAACTTGAACATGAACGTCATCCTTAGGCAGAAATAAGCAACCTGCGTCTCTATAGTCTGTTGGTATACAGTGCTATGGTGAAAATATTCAACCCCTTGGTGTTTGTCCAGTTTTGTCACATTACGACCTGTAATGGGGGGGTGGGGTATGTGTGGTGTAGGTAACACTACTATTATGAAGTTGCAAAATATTTTTTATTGTGACATTAAAAATAATTAAGAAAACAAAACATATTGAGTGTGCATACAGTAGGTATTCACTCGCCAAAGTCAATACTTTGCAGAGCCCCCTTTTTTCAGCAGTTATATGTGGAAGCCTCTTGTTGAATGTCTCTATTAGATTGGCACATCTTGACAATGTGATCTTCACCCATTTATCAAGGCGAAACTGCTCCATCTTCTTCAAGATCGATGGGTTGTGTTGGTGTACAGCAATCTTGAGGTCATGCCACCGATTCTCCATTTGATCGAGTTCTGGGCTTTGACAAGGCCATTCCAAGATGTTTAAATGTTTCCCTTTAAATCACTCCAAGATAGCTTTAGCAGTGTGTTAAGGGTCATTTATTGTCCTGCTGGAAGGTGAGCCTTCATCCCAGTCTCAAATCTCTGGCAGACTGAAACAGATTTTCCTCAAGAACTGCTCTGTATTTAGTGTCATCCATCTTTCCTTCAGTCTTGATCAGTTTACCTGTCCCCACAGCATGATGCTGCCACCACCATGCTTCACTATGGGAATAGTATTCTCAGAGTGATGGGAAGTGTTGGGTTTGCACCACACATGTGTCGTTAACCCAGGATGGACAAAGTTCAATAACAGACCAGTGAACCACCTTTCATGTGTTTGGGAAGTCCACCACATACCACTGGGCAAACTCCAAACATTTTTGGTAATTTTTTTCTTTAAACGATATATATTTTTTTTTTTCTGGCAACACTTCTACAAAGCCCTGCTATGTGGGCAGTACAGTATGTCTTAAGGTGGTCCTATGGAAAGATATTCTGTTCTCCGCTGTGAATCTTTGGATTTCATTTAGTGTTATCCTTAGTGTCTTTGGTGCATCTCTGATTAATGCCCTTCTTTCTCGGTCCTTGAGTTTTGGTAGGCGGCCTTCACTTGTCAGGTTTGTAGTGATGCCATATTCTTCCCATTTTGTAATAATGGATTTAATGGTGCTCCGTCGGATATTCTACATTTGAGATATGTTTTTATGACCCATACTTGATCTGTACTTTTTTACAACTTTGTCTCTGACCAGTTTGGAGTACTCCTTGGTCTTCATGTTGCTTGCTTAGAGGTGTTGCAGAGTCAGGGGGGCTTTTCAGAACAGGTCTGTTTATACAGATATCGTGTGACAGATCACATGTCACTTTGATTGCACACAAGTGTCCCTAATCAGCTAATTATGTGACTTCTGCAGTTATTTGGTTGGACCAGATCTTACTTTGGGGTTTCATATCAAAGAAGATGATTACATATGCACTCAAAGCTTTTCAGTTTTTCCTTTTTTTTTTTTTTTTTTATATACAAGGTATCCATCTATCCATCCTCTTCTGCTTATCCGAGATCGCGTCGTGGGGGCAGCAGCTTGAGCAGAGATGCCCAAACTTCCTTCTCCCCGGCCACTTCTAGCTCTCTTGGGGCAATCCCAAGGTGTTCCCAGGCCAGCCAGGAGACATAGTCCCTCCAGCGTTTCCTGGGTCTTCCCCGGGGCCTCCTCCCGGTTGGACGTGCCCGGAACACCTCACCAGGGAGGCATCCAGGAGGCATTCTGATCAGATGCCCGAGCCACCTCATCTGACTCCTCTTGAAATGGAGGAGCAGCGGCTCTACTCTGAGCTCCTCCCGGATGACCAAGCTTCTCACCTTATCTTTACGGGAAAGCCCAGACACCCTGCAGAGGAAACTCATTTCAGCTGCTTGTATTCGCGATCTCGTTCTTTCGGTCACTACCCATAGCTCATGACCATAGGTGAGGGTAAGAACGTAGATCAACTGGTAAATTGAGAGCTTTGCCTTACGGCTCAGCTCCTTTTTCACCACGACAGACCGATGCAGAGCCCGCATCATTGTGGATGCCACACCGATCCGCCTGTCGATCTCACGCTCCATTCTTCCCTCACTCGTGAACAAGACCCCGAGATACTTGAACTCCTCCACTTGGGGAAGGATCTCTCCCCCAACCCTGAGAGGGCACTCCACCCTTTTCCGGCTGAGGACCATGCTCTCGGATATGGAGGTGCTGATTCCTATCCCAGCCGCTTCACACTCAGCTGCGAACCGATCCAGAGAGAGCTTGAAGATCACGGCCTGATGAAGCAAACAGGACAACATCATCTGCAAAAAGCAGTGACCCAATCCTGAGTCCACCAAACCGGACCCCCTCGCCGCCCTGGCTGTGCCTAGAAATTCTGTCCATAAAAGTTAGGAACAGAATCGGTGACAAAGGGCAGTCCTGGCGGAGTCCAACTCTCACTGGAAACGGGTTCGACTTACTGCCGGCAATGCGGACCCAGCTCTGACACTGGTTGTACAGGGACCGAACAGCCCTTATCAGGGGGTCCGGTACCCCATACTCCAGGAGCACCCCCCACAGGATTCCCCAAGGGACATGGTTGAACGCCTTTTCCAAGTCAACAAAACACATGTAGACTGGTTGGGCAAACTCCCATGCACCCTCCAGGACTCTGCTAAGTGTGTAGAGCTGGTCCACTGTTCCGCGACCAGGACGAAAACCACACTGTTCCTCCTGAATCCGGTTCGACTGTCTGACAGACCCCCGAATAGACTTTTCCAGGGAGGCTGAGGAGTGTGATCCCTCTGTATTTGGAACACACCCTCCGGTACCCCTTAAAGAGGGGGACCACCGCCCTGGTCTGCCAATCCAGAGGCACTGGATACAAGGTATTTTATGTTAATTCCACTTCAACAATTTGAACTATATTGTTAAGTCCTTTAAATAAAATCCAAATGAAAATCCATGTTAATTCCAGTTTATGATGCAACAAAACAGGACAAACACCAAGGGGGTGAATACGTTTGCAAGGCACTGTACAATTCCAGAAACAGGACACATTTTACAGTAATACCCCTGGGAGGGAACCAGATTACCTGGTTAGGGTAAAGTACAAAATAAGTCGAACGAAGGATTTTTTGACAGCTTGAATATGCCATTAATTAATACTTAGCTGCACAGAAATTCTGTAGCATTCAAGGAATTAATTTGTTGTTCATTAATCTAAAAATAAGGATGCCAAGCCAATAATCATCTATCCATTTTTATAAGTTCAGTATTATTATCTGTTATCAGTTAGATGAATCCAACCTCCATCATTGCAATTAAATTTACCAGGAACAGTGCCGTGAAAAACTATCTGCCCCATTCTGATATTGTCTATTTTGTATATTTAAGTGAATAACTTCAGATGTTTAGAAAAAAATGTTATCTACTATATTATAATAGCGTTAAGGTCTGTGTGTCCAGTTCTTCTGAGCAAACTCAGGTCAGTTTGGCTTTGATGACACGATTAAAAGAGGAAATGTAAGTGTGAGACACAAGGAGAGGAGTAAAAGTGTAGGAGGCACACTGAGAGTTGCTTTCAAATGACGGAAAGAATAAAGGTGGACAGGAGGAGAGGAATGCGTCTTGAAATTACAGAGTCTGAGGTTTTACGGGAATACACTCTAGTGGGGTTCAGACACAACATTGGTGCAGAGGAAAGGTGCTTAAAGTACACATAGGGCAAGAGATAGGAAATATTTTTAAATGTATTCTGTCTTTAATAGGTAATGTGACTGGTATTAGGTAAAGTGAGTAGTCTTACAACACTGTTTTAAAATTGTTACTTAATATATTTAAGTAACTCCTGTATTGCCGATGTGAAATGGTAATTGCTCCTGTAGACGCTCATTCAAACAGCTGACAAAAATTAATTGATAATTCAACTTTGCTCACTAAACACAGTCCGACCTGAGTGCAGCCAGCCTTGTTGAATCCAAGCCTCCAAATATATAAACCCTCCTCATTAGAGTGAAGTAGTCCCCACAACATTCATATAAAACACTTGATTCTGTCAAAAGAAATCGCAGAACAGATGAGGAAAAATATTGTTCAACCTTACCAGTCAGGAAAGGGATGCAAAGCCATTTCTAAGCTGCAGCACTGTACCACACCAGAGCCAGAGTCACTGTCTCCAAATGATGAACATTTGGAATAACGGGAAATCTTCGCAGGAAAGAACAGCCTCCCAAAATTACTTGAAGGGCATAGCAACAATTTATGCAAAGAAGTCACAGGAGGTCTAAGACGAACATCCAAAGAACTACAGGCCTTTCTAATCTCAGCTAAGGTCAGTGTCCGTAACTCCCTGACAAGAAAGACTCCGAATAAAAATGAAATTCATGGGAGAGAAGCATTATGATCCTAGAGTAACATTAGTATTAAAATTATAGTGGCAATTGAATTTTGATATGGGTGGTAGGACTGGTGGATGACTTTGTCCTTTGAATAAAGAATCTCTTGTATGTTCTTTTTCTCTAATATTGAACTTTGTCTAAAGGTCTGAGGTGATTCAATGTCTACAATATATAAAAATGGGATATTAGGAAGGGGCAAATTAATTTTCCACAACATTATCAATAAACCATTCTTCTTGTGATGTATATTGCGTTTATTTTAAATATATAAACAGTTGCTTGAATTTTACCCTGTATTCCTATAACAAAGATCTTTTTCCCTTCATGAATAAGGTTTGGGAAGGGCGCTGGCGAGTAATTCCATACCACGTGCTACCTGACTGGCTAAAGGATAACGATTACCTGCTTCATGGGCATAGGCCTCCAATGCCTTCCTTCCGTGCTTGCTTTGGGAGCATCTTTCGGATTCACACAGAGACGGGAAACATCTGGACACATCTGCTAGGTAAACCTAAGACTGTCGTCTTCTTTGATTCTCAGGGTCAATGTCTTTGTCATATTTATTCGAGCAAACATTGTCGAGCATGTGGCAGAAGTACTTTCTACTAGGAAGGGCAGCATGTGGAAGACGCAGACATTGACTAAGACACTTGACATCAGTCCACCATGCTGCTGTTCTGTATCTTGATGTTAAAAGTCCATTTGGATAAAGGTGTCAGGCAGATGTTCAGTAATAACAATAATGATGATAATGATGTACTTTTATGTGTTTTGGGGTGTAACAGCAAACTTAGAAATCATAACTGTGCTGCAAAATTTCTGCACCATAACAACTGCTTCCAGTTTAGACAGAAGAACAGACCAATACCTAGTTATTATCTAAGACTAAGTTATCATAAGGATTGGGGCAATGCTTATAATAGATATCCCATGCTTCATATTATAAGACCCTGGTAGAGGTCTGTGAAATACCGACTTTTTTGATCCCAGTCCATTCTGTTCCATATCCACCCACTCTCTTCTGCAAAAGGTTCCATTCTTCTCCTGACTGCATTACCGTTTTCCACAACATCATTAGTGTCATTTAAAATTCAGTTAACTTGTACATGTTGGGCTATAAGAGCAATTTTGGGCGGTTGCTTGTGAACTCATCTGCTAATCTTGTTAGGTTAACCCTAACCCTTTTTCATTTTTATGATCAATGTTGTCTTTAAGATTATATATTTGTATTGATGTATAATTTGTATGAGCCTCATAAATCAAAATCTGGGCAATTGGTGACTTTTTTACAATTACTGTATGTATTTATGTCTTTTTATATTTTCTATAAATGTGTTTTTTTTTTTTTTGTTTTTTTTTTGATAACCCCTAGGACTAATTTTGTTTCTGGCCTTGGGAATCCTCACCATGTTCAGGCCAAATGTCTACTTTATGGCCCCCCTGCAGGAGAAGGTGGTTTTTGGAATGTTCTTCTTGGGTGCTGTATTGTGTCTAAGTTTTTCATGGCTCTTCCACACGGTCTACTGCCATTCCGAGAAGGTCTCCCGCACATTCTCAAAGTAAGATTGACATTCGCTCATTCCCTCCAACCCCTACCCCCCATTTAATGTACTTAACTGCCTTCTATTTCACAGAAAGTGTTATCCATTTATCTTCCAAATGTGATAGTCTTTTTGCTGTGTTGCACTCAGGTCTTTTTTTTCCCCATGTTCATACAGTTGTGGCCAAAGGTTTTCTTCCACCATGGCTAAAGATATTCAACCTCCATGTTTCAAAACTTCGTACATGTCGTAGTACTATACATTCTCTGTGTTATGTCAAGTAGGGTATCTACTTTATTCCCATAAGTGGCAAAGTCAAAATAATAGCTATGAAGCAGCCTTTATTTATTAAATCAGACTCTCAGTGAGTCAAAGTTAACAAATACCAAGTTGAATGTCTATTTGAACAGCCTTGAAGATTACAGACATTTACTTTAGAAACTTCTGATTGGATTCTGCAGTTTGGTAAAAGAAACTGAGAAACTATGGATCTGTTTAGCCTGTCTGTAAAGACGTGTGAAAATCAACAGACAAAAGACCAGAGACTGGAGGTATTAAACCACAGCCTATTTCAACAAGTCTCCAAAAGTTCCAGAACAGGCCACCTTGACATAAACACACAATCACAGTCAGTGATTACATTCAGTAAAGCTTCCGAACTACACAGCTTCAAAGTTATTCTGCTGGGCCCTTCTCAAAAGTTCAATGGCTTAAATAATCATTAGTTTGCCCATTGGTGGATCAAAAAGTAAACACACGGTCACTTTGAATACCTAGTTTAAAGCTAAATCTTTGGAGGACTGCCTTTGCATCTATATGAACTTTAAAAAAATATATTGGTTTTCTTGTGGTGGGTTGGCGCCCTGCCCGAGGTTTGTTTTCCTGCCTTGCGCCCTGTGTTGGCTGGGATTGGCTCCAGCAGACCCCGGTGACCCTGTACTTAGGATATAGCGGGTTGCATAATGGATGGATGGATATTGGTTTTCCTTGATAGATGCAAGTTTTTAAATTGTTCAGATGGGTATGAGATGTCGGATTGCTCTTATTCTTAGCATACTGCAGGCTAGTGGGAGTTACTGCTCTATGAAAACAGCAAGTACGAGGTATGTCTATTAAATAACGAGACTGTGATTCCACCTAGTAAACAAAGCAGTCAGAACCGGTTATAACTGCATGCGTGGTGACCTTGAACATGTCTGAACGTGCATGAGAAGCAGCCACACTCTATGACATTCAGTTGATTGTGAGTCGCCATTTAGTTTGGTTGTGTTTTCTGTAGTGTGCCAAAAAAAAATGCTAAGTTTAAAAGTTGGAACGACGTGTCAATTTGAAATTTTTGTTAAAATTGCACAAAACACAAACAGAATGCTTACTACAGCTTATGGGAATGACTGCCTGTCTCATGCACGTGTGTTTGAGTGGCACAAAAGATTCAACCAGGGACGTGAGAATGTTGAAGATGATGAACGCCCTGAACCAAGAATGAAAAAAGCTTGTCAAAGCAAGTCAAAATTCAAAGCCATGCACATTGTGTTTTTCGAAATCAGGGGTGTAATTTTGGAAGAATGGGTTCCAGAAGGCTCAACAGTTAACCAGCATTATTATAAGGAAGTTTTGATAAAGCTGAGAGAAAAAGTCAGAAAAAAATGGCCGCAACTGTGGGAAAATGGTTTCATTCTTCACCAGGACAATGCGCCTGCTCATACGGCACTTTCTATAAAGCAGTTTTTGACCGACAAGCACATTACTACACTTGAACATCCTCCATATTCGCCCGATTTAGCACTGTGTGACTTTTATCTTTTCCCAAAAGTTAAATCATTGCTTAACGGGACACGGTTTGAGTCAGTTGATGCTGTAAAGAAGAAAACGGCGGATGTGTTAAAACAGCTGACAGAAATTGATGTGCTCCATGCCTTCGACCAGTGGAAAACAAGACTGCAGCAATGTATTGGTGCAAATGGGGAGTATATTGAAGGGGAGAAGCATTACATTTGTAATACATATAAATAAAGGTTAGTCATTTAATCAGTCCTGTTATTTAATAGATACACCTCGTATAAGTTCGTCCAGGCTGTGGACTGACAGGAACCCTGTTGTGCCATCAAAGGAAAAGGCACTTGCCTGTTCAGTCCTAAAGCAAAAATAATTCATACACTAAAGGAAAAATATACAAGTGTACCATAGACTTAGTTTTCCTGTGGTGGACTGGCACCCCTCCATGATCCTGTTCAGGAATAAGTGGGCTAGTAAAGTTAAAACTGCACAAATTAAGATAATCAAATGGTTATCTAGCCTCTCTCTTTAAACATTTCACAGACAAGACTGTCCAGAAGAGCATCCAAGACCTTGGCTGTGATATGAGAGGGAACAGAGTATATCCGTCATTGGGATTAGAGTACAGTATAATGACATTGCTTCATCCATCTATTATCGTGTCCCATAATGGGATGGAAGACTCACCACAAACCACCACATACTTGGGGGTTAATGCACCCCTGGATGCCAAATACTTTTTTGCTACACTTTTTGAGTAAATGTCACAGTTCACAAAGAAAATGTGAAATTTTAATGGAACACATTTTTTTTTTCCCATGCAAAGAGCATCACAATTACTGCAACACTGATCATTTTACACACCGCCAATGAACTGTAAAAACTTAATTGATTGTTGCAGTAGTTTTTTTAATTATATGTACAAGGTGCAACTGACGCCATTGATGAAATTCAGTATCACAGAGCCAGCTGTGCTTGAGCTGGCTGCACGCAAGCACACAGAGGTAAGCGCTGATTCCTGCAGGCTAGTCTAGTGCAGCGGCTGAATCCCAGGGACTGTGAGGCTGATTCGTTAAGGGGCGCCAGTGGTCATGAGCTGGCTGCTCAACGAATGTACGGCACAGACTGATCAGCTCCGGCGTGCTGGCAAATTGCTCTGGAAAACAACTTTAGCTGGTTGCAGAGTTCAATGAATATATGTTGCCGAATATTCTTTGCTCCGGCGTGCTTCCAAATTGCACTGGGAACCGACTTTAGCTGGTTGCAGCATTCAACGAATGTACTTTGCCGAATATACTCTGCTCCGGTGTGCTGGCAAATTACATTGGGAACCGACTATAGCCAGTTCCGGCGGTTTAAGGGTTAGGTTAATGAGTACACAACCCAACTCTAAACCAGAGGTCTACAGAATTAGTTCTCGAGAGCCATAGTGGCTGCAGGTTATTGTTCCAACCAAATTGCTTAATTAGAGTCCTTGCCAATAACAGATCTTATTTAATTTTATGTGCTCTTAGTGTTTTTATTCTGTCATGTTTGATCATTCTTATATCATAGATTTTTTTTTTTCCTGTCCAAGGATGCCATCCAAAGTATTTTTAGCCTGAAGTGAATGAGTAATTCTCAGTCCTTCACTTTTCTAAATTCTGATTCCTTCCAAATATTTTATTTAACCAGATAGTTCATGATGAATACACACAGATGTAAACAACAACAACAATTTAGGTGAAGAACTGCTGGTTCCTTTTGTTATTTGTATCTCCCTTCTAATAAGGAACAATTAAAACAGTGAATGCTGCTGTTTTACACTACAATATGTAATTAAGGGTGGGAAATTTTAACAAGAGAGACAAGTAAAATGAAGCATAAAAATCCTGCTTGAGCAGTAAGTGCTTCAACAGCAGGAATTGCCTTCTCAATAAGAAATTGGGTTGGAACAAACCTGCTGCCACTATAGGCCTTGAGGACTGACTTTGTAGACCCCTGCTCTAAACCCTTAACTTTATATTGTTCTTTCTTTGCAGACTTGACTACTCTGGCATTGCCCTGCTCATCATGGGGAGCTTTGTCCCTTGGCTTTATTACTCCTTCTACTGTTCTCCTCAGCCCCGTCTCATCTACCTCTCCATTGTGTGCGTACTGGGCATCACCGCCATCATTGTGGCCCAGTGGGACCGCTTTGCCACACCAAAACATCGTCCCACCCGCGCAGGTAAAGTATTTGTTTTAGGAATCATTCGTTGGGATATTTTAAACCTCCTTTCATGATTTCAAATTTGAGTGGAGATTGATTATTGTTTTCTCTCTTCTATGACAGCCTTCCAGTAATCTTTGTCATCTTTTTTACGCCCACTGTGTTTTATATGGAAAGTGTCCATGAAAGGCACTATACTAGCCTCTTAGGTTATTTTTTTTGGTGAACAAGAATAAATACTCTTATGCTGTACCTTAGCTTATTAACCTTGATTTATACAGTATGCACACCTGATAGTATTCCCTCCAGGAAACTCCGCAATGGCTAACTGCATGCTGCTGGATCCACTGCTTATAGTTTGCTTCCAGTACTCCGCAATGGCTAACTGCATGCTGCTGGATCCACTGCTTATAGTTTGCTTCCAGTTTTTTATTTAACGTTGATAGGATGAACATGGATGTATCTCCATTTTCTTTCAGGACCTGAGTTGGTCAGAGAGATAGATAGATAGATAGATACATACATACATACATACATACATACATACTTTATTAATCCCAAGGGGAAATTCACATAATCCAGCAGTGGTGAGGCAGCAGCCGCTCCATGGTCTTCATCACATGTGACGTCAGAGCAACAGGCTGGAAGTCATTCGGCTCACCAGGACGTGATACCTTTGGGACTGGGGTGATACACGATGTTTTCCAAAGCCTCGGGACTCTCCCCTGTTCCAGGCTCAGGTTGAAAATGCCCTGTAGAGGACTCCCCAGCTCCAACGCACAGGCCTTCAGCAGTCGTGGCGATATACCATCTGGACCCGCTGCTTTGCTGGCACGAAGTCTTTGGAGCATCTTCTATCTCCTCAGCAATTACTGGTCTCAGTAAACACAAGATAGTTTCTGAGAGAGAGAGAGAGAGAGAGCACTTTGAGCTACTGTTTGTATGAAAATGTGCTATATCAATAATTGTTGTTGTTATATATAAATACTTTTTAAAAACCACACTTCTATTAAGTTAAAAAGTGTACTAAAAGGTAAAACATAAGTCTGTCATACATCACTCGTAAAATAAAAGCGTGGGTGGCTTTTTAGTGTTGGGTTTGTTTTAGTATAATTTTATAATCAATATTTTAACACTTCCTTTAATCTTTCTATCCGTTACTAGCGCCATCTATTGGTGAAATCTTGAACTATACTTCCTATGAAAATTTCATTTCTTAATTGGCATGGATTAGTTGATCAATTAGTGAAACTGATTATTGATTCATGTTTTGTCATCGGAAGTTCGATCGGATCGAACTCATGACCTTTTGATTACCAGTCAGCAGCTGATACCATTACGCTACCAAGGAAATTGTAGCAAGTGTGTGTCGATGTGGCATGCTAAGGTGGCTTTTCTTCTGCAGTTATATTTTTGAATAAAAGCATACTTGTTCTGTTATATTTGTACCTTTCGTGAAAGTGTTTCTTTGATATTTGGACTTCAGGCTTCATACATTATATAGTTTATACCTACATTTTGTCATTTACTACTACAATATGAAAAACGTTTCCGTTTTTAAAATGTGTTTACACGGATTACTGTAGAAACGGAACACATGTGAAATGCGTGTATTCCAAATAATCTATTATTTCCACTCTAAAACTCCACTTCACCCCCAGATAATCAATCAAGGCATGAGCTGGGAGAAGTTTCTGCACGTTCTAAGTCTCAGGGGGATGGAATAGCCAGCTACTTGCAACTTTTCTTTATCAGCACATTTAGATTAACAAAAGACGCTGGCAGAGAGGTGACAACGGTTTTAAGAAGCGATTTAAGGTGGAACGGATCTACGAGTTTTTTCGTAGGCTCTGGTAATTCTAGTGTTAATTATCAGCAAGGACTGCCTTCTAATAAGGAATCGGGTTGAAAAAAAAATGAAAAATGAAATGTGTGTATGTAACTTCCTGCGAAAACTATGGGATTTATAAAAGAACATTTTGACAGGGGAACATGCATACATTTACAGCAGTTCTGACCCATGTGTATGCAACATTTCGGAGAAAATGGGAAATTAAGACACCCTTGATCAAGCAGGGAAATGCAGCCAAACCAGTTAAATGACGAATCACACGTATAATAAAGCATATCACTGAGCCTTTACCAAAATGTGTGTTGATGTAACAAACAGATTACATCTCAAAAATGATGAATATGATGCACATACTGTATTTTAGTTTGTGTGTATATGTATATGTTTATATGTATTATAAAATATACAAAAACATGTTTTTGCCAATATGAGAAGTCAAGTTGTAGCAGTGTCCAATTATCCTAACAAATTTGGAGCAATTTATAAATGAGTTCCCAAGACTGTGAGTGACTAGCCCATTTTTAGACAGTGCCATGGTGACTGGTCACACAGGAATTACAGAAATAAAACTATAAACTTAATCAATTTTTATTTGCATCACAGATTACTATGTAGCTAATTCAATGATATACTAAAAAGGTCTTAGTCTCCTATTTTATATCGTCTACAAACCTATACACGCAATTTTACCTTTAAAGGTAAAGGTTAAAGCTCAAACAATCTATTAACCATAGCACTGTATAAGTAGATGCTTGAGGATGCTTTATGGTATTTGCATACGTTTATCTATCAACTGTATCTATATGTCTATCTGTCTGTCTACCCATCCATCCCATTAATTATTTTGTCTGGTTTCTTCCTGGAAAATGCTAGTCTGTCTACTTATAAATGACATCTTATCTAAGTATTCCTATATTAACACATCACACAAATGAAATAATTCACGTCTTATTTAATAAACTGTAAAAAGTACTGTGCTATACAAGTTCTTTTTCCTCAGTCTTTTTTGGTTCTCCACTACATATACACACACACACCACTTTTAGTATGGTTCTCCCCTGTCTACAGAAGACCCCTTGTAAATTGTTTTGGACAGATTTAAGGAGGAAACTAAAGCACCCATGGAGATGGTTTCCTGATGTCTTTGGGCCTTTTGTATAGCCAACTGACACTCCTACATCATCATTGCCCTTATCACACCACAGCCCATTCTTATTTATTTAACTGTATGTGACGTGTTCTCTTATATGTCTTTGCAGGTGTATTCCTGGGCCTGGGGCTGAGCGGCATAGTACCCACAATGCATTTTACAATTGCTGAAGGGTTTGTGAAGGCTACCACAGTGGGGCAGATGGGCTGGTTCTTTCTTATGGCAGTCATGTATATCACAGGCGCTGGACTGTATGCAGCGCGCATTCCAGAACGTTTCTTTCCCGGCAAATTTGACATCTGGGTAAGATGCTTTGGGTATAAACCATCCTGTACAATTAAATAACAAATTTTGCCTGGCACTGTTTAATCATGAGAAAGGTGTTTCATTTTTCTACTCACTTACAGTGTGTTCAGAAAGTATTCAGACCCCTTTGTTTTCCGCACATTTTATTTTGTTATAGATTTAATTTTAAATAGATACATTTTCTATTTCTGCCACCATTCAACATTCAATAACCCATAATGACAAAGTGAAACTTTTTGTAGAAACGTTTGCAAATTAATTAAATCTAAAAACTGAATTCTCTCCTTCAAGTATTTAGACCTTTCATCCAGTACTTTGCAGAAGCCCCATTGTCAGCAATTACAGCTTTGAGACTTTTTGGGGAAATGTGTACAAGCTGTGCACACCTGAATTTGTACATTGTATCCCATTGTTCCTGACAGTTCTTCTCAAGGCTCCATTAGATTGGTTGGAGAGGCATTTGTAAACATCTTCTTGACATCTTCAGGTCTCTCCACACATGTTCTATCGTGTTAAGGTTTGGACTTCGACTGGGCCACTCAAGGATACTTAAAGATGTATCCCAAATCCACTCCACTTTGTCTTGGCTGTATGTTTTGTGTCATGGTAATGGTTAAGGATGAGCCATTGCATGCAGGTCTCTCTGTATCTGCCTGCATTCATCCTTCTCTCATTTCTGACCAGTGTCCCCATCTCCAGCCACTGAGAAGCACTCTCATGTGTCACCATATGCATGGTAATAAGCAGGTGATTAGCAGTCTTGGAGTTCTGCTCAAAGACTTCTATTTTTGTCTTGCCAGATTAGAGAATCTTTTTCCTCTTGCTGTAAGAGTTCTTTAAATTCTACTTGGCAAACTCCAAGCAAGAGTTAGCCACTCTTACAATAAATGCCTCATTTTTGGAGTGCTGCTGAGACGGTCGTCCTTTAGACAGGTTATTCTGTTACAGCAGTGGACTTCTGAAGCTCTATTAGAGTGACCATTGGGTTCTTGATCACCTCCTAGACCACAGCTGCTCTTGTCTGTTCACTCAGTTTGGGTGTATGGCCAACTCTAGGAAGAGTCCCAGTGGTTTCAGATTTCTTTTCTTGAGGCCACTGTGCTCCTGGGAAACCTCACAGCTTTAGAAATGTTTTTATTCCCTTGCCCTGATATTAGCATCACCAGAGTTTGATCATAGATGTCTACAGAGAGTTCATTGAACTTCATGGCTTGGGTTTTGTCCTGACGTGCAGTGTTAATTGTGGGAACATCAGTATCTCTCTATTATATAAAAAAAAAATCCTGAGACGAGACTTTTTAGTCTGGGACAAGACGTGACTTTTTCAGAGAGATACTATCCCACGAGATGAGACTTTGTGCTAAGAGATTTAACCACGCCCGGGTCTTGAAATAAAAGACAAAGAGTAGATGACAAAGTAGAACGTCGTAAAGAGGTTTAAATATGTTGGTGCAGTACACATACAGCGCAGGTTAGAGATAATGAAAGAACTACAGTTCGTAAGTCTCAAAAAAAAGGTTGTAAAGATCGCATTAGCGCAAACAAGCAGAAATTATTACTTTGTGAAATAACACAACAGCTAAAAGAGACTGAATATATTGTTCGGATTTAAACTTTAAGTCGGAGACTTGTAGATCGTCTAATTTGTGTTGCCATCAGGAGGAAGTAGTGTTTCTTCCCAATAAAGAGGCGTATCCGCAATAATGAAAAGATTTGTTGTTTGGCGAAAGTGAATTCCATATACACGAACGACAGATACGTGAAGTGGCTGGAGCGTATCGCCGGCCAGGGGTTTGGCAAGCGAAGTGTGCAGGGGGTGAAGCCCCCTAGTACAGTTACACTTGTGTATTTCTGAATGATGTCTAGTCATTTGAATTTTCCACAGGTGGATTAAAGTCAAGTTCTAGACCTGTCTCAAGGAGAATTCAATAAGCAGGATGCACCTGACCCCAATTTGGGGTGCCACAGCAAAGGGTCAGAATACTTACATGAATGAGAGAGTTCAGTTTCTAATTTTTAATAAATTTGGAAAAGTACCTGAAAAGATGTTTTCATTTTGAACGTATGGGCAAAAATGACAAATGTATCCATTTAAAATGAAATCTACAGCACAATAAAGTTTGCTCAAAGTGAAGGCGACTAAATACTTTATGAATCCACTGTATGTTCATCTTTTTCAAAGGTTCTTTGGGATGTTGTTCAAGACCAAAGAAAAAGGAATTCTTTATCATGGCAGAGTTTCGCAAAGGTCTTTGTCATTTGAGGCTGATGGATGTTAAAGGAATGCTTCGCCCAAAAATGATATATTTTTTTTAAATATATTACTTACCCCGAGCGGTGGCTCTGAGGCTAGGGATTTGCACTAGCAATCAGAAGGTTCCCGGTTCGAATCCCGTAAATGCCAAAAGTGACTCTACTTCATTGGGCCCTTGAGCAAGGCCCTTAACCTGCAATTGCTCTGTCCTGGATATGACGTTAATCTGCATCCAGCCCTGCATGTAGGCATGTAAACAGCAGAGAAAAACCTGGGGCATGGTGGCAGAATTGGCACTTCCGCTCCATCTGAACTAGTGTGGTGCTGAGGAGTCACCCATTGTATGGCTGCACTCCGGTCCTAATCTGGGATCCTGGGTTGGTTTTGTCATGTGCTGGGTGCGGCAATGCGCTGTATCAGCGTGTGTTCCTAACTAAACGTACTTTGTTGTGGTGGCCAAGAAAAATTTTGAATCTCATATTTTCATGCAGAATGGAGAGAAAAAATGTCAAGACATATGGTGGCCAGTGGTCTACAATGGCAAACAATGCGAAAAACGTCCAGGGGGGGGGGAATCTCATGTTACTTGTGTTGCATAATCCACATAATGTTACCCAACTGCATGTTCAAAACCTGCACAGTGAATGTTCTTTCTCTAAAATATTATTAAATACCGGTAGTTACTGCACTTCCAGAATTACCAGCACATACGTAAACAGGAAACCCATAAACACATGAGGGGGAGACTTTTGGAACTGAAGACTGGACTTTAGACCAAAGGATAACGAGGAGCAGTGGGTCTTCAAGTCAAAAAGTGAGATGGTTGCAGCTGCGGACCACCAGCTATGCGATTCAGAAGATCAGCTGAACAGCCAGTTGGATTGCAGATTCTTGTCACTTGGTTTACGTCAGATAACTCTCCCCCAAGCATAATCTTAACCATAGTGTAACCAGGTGGTATCACTGGCGTCTAATGGAGGTCTGCAGCTAGTGTTTATTTCAGAAAGTCACTGCTATGAATCTTTGGGTTTCCTGTTCAAGATGTATGCTGATAATTCAGGAAATAAAAATTTAACAATACTTTAGCAGAAAAAGAAAGTAAGAAATAGAACTCGTCTTGTCCAGTGATAGTGTGATAGCCTAATCATGATGGCAACGCAGCACGGTACAACCTGACAGAGAAAAGCAAAACTCACTGTAACGTTTGGCCTAAACATCAGTAAATAACTGTCTGAGAGATTACAGCAGAAAAGAAAATATTTAACAGGGTTTTGCTTCCGACAGTGTTCAGAAGCCATTAAGAAGGCTAACAGAATGTCCGGTTATATAGCGCCTTGATGTGTGGAGTACAAGTCACAGGAGGTTCTGCTCAAGTCTTTGTAACACACTGGTGAGGCCTCATCTGGAGTACTGGGTGCAGATTTGGTCTGCAGGCTACAAAAAGGGCATAATAATAATAATAATAATTCTTTGCATTTATATAGTGCTTTTCTCACTACTCAAAGCGCTCAGTAATTGCAGGTTAAGGGCCTTACTCAAGGGCCCAACAGAGCAAAATCCCTTTTGACATTTACAGGATTCGAACCGGCAACCTTCCGATTGCCAGTGCAGATCTCTTAGCCTCAGAGCCACCACATAACAGTGCTAGAAAAGGTCCAGAGAAGAGCGACTGGGCTGATTAGAGGACTACAGGGGACGAGTTATGAGGAAAGATTAAAAGAGCTGAGCCTTCACAGTTTAAGCAAAAAAAGATTAAGAGGAGACCTGATTGAAGTGTTTAAAATTATGAAGGGAATTAGTCCAGTGGATCAAGACTGTGATTTTAAAATGAGTTCATCAAGAACACGGGGATACTGTTGGAAACTTGTTAAGGGGAAATTTCACACAAACAATAGGAAGTTTTTCTTGATACAAAGAACGATAGACACTTGGGATAAGCAACCAAGTAGTGTGGTAGACAGTAAGACTGTAGGGACTTTCACAACTCGCCTTGATGTTTTTTTGGAAGAAATAAGTGGAGAGGACTAGCAACCTTTGTTGAGCTGAATGGCCTGTTCTCGTCTAGAGTGTTCTTAATATTCGGCCATTAGTTTCAGCCATGGGCCTCAAGTGTATTATTTCATGCTTACCACCCAGTATTTTAATGTTGATGCTGAGCCTTAGCACAGTCTTGGATGGCTGGAAAACCAGAAAGACCGCCACGGTGGAGGAGTCCAGTTTGTTTATTAATGGATTTATACCATTGTGTTTTTTTGTAGTAACTTTGAGGTTAGGTAGAATAATATTTTATTATGTTAGTCAGTGATCAGTTATATTTATTTGTGCTATTTTTGTCTGAGGTGTGCAGTTCCTCCTGCAGGACTGAAATGGTGTCTCCCAGTGTGTATTGTATGCATTCTGTATGGGAGAATTGTCGTCTTTTTAAGGATGGTTGTGGCCATGAGGGCATCAGTTCAATCAGTCATGTAGGCTTAGAGAGAGGGTGTGTGTGTGTGTGTGTGTGTGTGTGTGTGTGCGCACGCGCACCAGAATTAGAAGGGGCTGTTGGCCCAGCAGTTGGTTGCTGTTAAGGAGTAGTCGGAGGCTCCGGTAAACCAAAAAAGGCCTCAGAGATTGGTTTTTTTTTTTTCTGAATGGACTGAACCAGAGTCCACTTTTTTGTTTTGTTTTTTTAAAGACTGTTAATAACCTTTCATGGACTGAATAAATATCAGAGTAAGAGCCTTGGGCTTTATTTTCTTTCTTCTCTCGTCTTTTTTTTTTTTGTTTGTTTTGCTATTTTCTCACCAAGAATTGTTTTAGACTTCTGGCTGCATTTTTTTTTTTGTACCATACACTTATTACTGTAAATATCTTTTAATAAGCTGTTATGGAATAAAAAGTTATCTTTTTTTGGTGCATGTGCATCTCTTAGTACACCCTCAGTCCCGCTCTACTAGCAGGCCATCTGCTCCGGTAGGTGGCTTGCGACAGATTGGATAACCAACCGGTGTGTAGATTAGGCATCAAGTTATGTGAGATTTTTTTTTTTCTTTCTGCTACAGACATTTTTCTCATTTTTTGCCATTGTACAACACTGGCCACCATTAAGTTCTGTTTTATCATAACCTTCTTTCCATTCTTCATGAAAGCATGACATTAAAAACATTCATCGGCCAACACTACAAAGCACACGGAATAAGTAACACACAAACAATATATCATTTTTGGGTGGCATATTCCTTTAACCACAATGCCTTGTCCCCGTCTTGTAGTTAGTCGCTGATTTGCAGGAGACGGGATGTGAACCCTGGCCCCAAGCACTGTTTGTCAAGAGCTTCTCCCCGTGTCAGTTGGGTTTTTCTTTAGGTCTGCCAATCCACTCCTAGTCTCAGATTTGTGTGTAAGGGTGAGCTGTTGAGTCTAAAATGTCCCAATATGAGTGAGCGTGGCCTGCGATGGACTTGACTTATTTCAGAGATTATTTCCTGTCTTGCCTGCAATGATTCTGAGACGGCCGTACATTGGATTAAAACAGATTGGTTGAAAATGAATATCCTGTTTGGTCACAGCTTGACAGAATGTGCTTAAATCTCTTTTTTTTTTTTTATCTCCTGTCTGTTCAGTTTCAGTCCCATCAGATTTTCCATGTCCTTGTCGTGGCAGCAGCTTTCATCCACTTTCATGGAGTCTCAAACTTACAAGAGTTTCGTTATGGCCTAGAAGGTGGCTGCACGGATGACTCCCTCCTCTGAAAATGACCCACTTCATTCTGGCTGATTTATCCCAAGTGCTTTTCTAACTTAAGATGATTTCCTTCTAAAGAATATATATGTATGTATGTATATATGAGGCAGTATCAAAAAGACCTTGGCATTGCTTCACGATGTTCTTCGGACAGAGGCACTCAATCCCTTTTCATGTGTTTCATTTTGTTTTATCGTTTCTTTTTCCTTTGGGTCTTGTGTCGATGGTGGTTCCTCAACCATCCACTCTACTTGACTAAGTGAGACCTGACTAACTTAATGTATCATCACACGTTATGTTTTTGATTTCTTTGTCTTACCTAAAACAAAAGCATTAACAGCTAATTTAGCATTGACCCTGACAAGAGTTTTGATTGGTTTATAAAAGTTTACTTAAGTGTTTAAATGATTCTGAAGATTTTATTATTTTTTTTTTTAAGTTCTGTAAACCTAACACACTGAATACTGAAGTCAATTCAGAACTAAGCTGAGAAACTGTAAAGAGTTTTTAATCTGTTTTTATAACAAAGCAGTCATTTTTTTTTTACTGTATATTGGTAGCAGTATATTTTACAGATAATATAATGTCACCACTCCCTATATCCAGAGCATACAGAAACATTAAACTTCTAGGTATAAGGAAGAGCTTTCTATCAGCATGCATGCTGGGGAAAAAAAAGTTTGATCTGGTTTATGTTGCACTTGCAGAAGTTTGGACTTTTGGTCTCTAACCCATTTTCGTTTCCCTTTATTTCAGAGGTAAAAAGAAGAACTTTCTATTTACGAGGGAGTGATACCTAGTGTATGATTAGTGACTGTCAGTCAATCTTACCTTATAAAGCAGCCTTTCAGAGAGCACACCATCACGAGGCACTTTATCCAGGATGTCTGGGAGGTTAGTTCCCCAGTTCTTACCCAAAAAACAAATCTGCTGACCACCAGGTCCCATTGCTTTGCACATGTACCCCCCCAACCCCCTCCACACACACACAGATTTAAAGTGCTGAGCTTAGCTTTTGTGGCTTTGGCTGGGTATCCTCCCCATTTATGTTTTATTTGGTAGTAATGTCATTTGGAAGGATGTCCACCTACAGTGAGTAGCAAAACACAGTAGTGGAGGAAATGCTGAGCTACACTCCTCGTGGAAGAGGACTCAGTGCTGTTGTACTGTTGCATAGCAAGCCTTGTCTTTCAGCAGATGTCTTTTCAGCTGGGCACTTAATCGGACAGTTAGGGCTGCTTATAGGACTGCTGTTCAGTTTCAATCCCACATTGAGTGTCATATGTGTTCTTTGCTATAATTGTATCTCTCACAGAGTTTTTAAGGCACAGTGTCATTCTTGGTGTAAAATATTCCATTAAAATTTATACTTGCATAATTGGGAGCAGTACGTTTCTTATCAATGCATGTACCATGTGTGTGTCTATATAAGACCTAAATGAAAGCGTACTCAAGTTATCGTGCTTACACACACACACACACACAGACAGACATAATTCCAAAAACATAGACATTCATCAAAGTCTCAAAATGGAATTTTTGGTGGATTCCAATACTTCCCCTATACATTGTATACGAGAAAGTCGGGGAGGTCCAAAACGTCGAGATTCATCAAAATCTCGACATCGACTCTTTGGATGATTACAATACTTTCCCTACACTTCGAATACGAGAAAGTGAAGAAAAAAAAACAACAGGTGTGTCAGATTTGCCAACCACAGTCGCTGATCTCTTGGACACCCAGAAATGGAATAAGGTGGTGGGGGAGCTCTTTCAAGATCTGTCAAAAAAATCTCAAAGCTGCTGAAATCAAGTGGGAAGAAACTCCAATCATAGTACCCGAGAGAATTCATTGGCTATAAATTTTTGCCCAGTCCACCAAAACGGCACAGGAGGAACTAAAGTCTAAGGCAGGGGTGGGCAAAGTCCGTCCTGGAGGGCCACAGTGGTTGCAGGTTTTTGTTACAACCCAGTTGCTTAATTAAAAAAACAAATCTTGCCAATAATTTAATTTCATAGCTTGTTAGTGCTTAAACTCTGCCATGTCAAGTAATTCTTCTATCCTATAGTTATTTTTCCTTTCTAAGGATATCATCCAAATGATTTGAAGTCTAAAACAGATGAGTTATTCTTTGTGCTTCACTTTTTTCTCTTCACTTTCCTTTAAAGTATTTAATTAAACCCAATAGTGCATGATAAATACACACAGGTATAAATAGAGCTAAACAGAGAAGTGCTGGTTTCTTTTGTCATTAGCATCTTATTGCTAACTAGACATTAAGCCCATTAAAATAACGGGCGCTAGAACAGCAGTGCATAAACATTTGTATGAACAGTCTATATTAAATGGCAAGGCAAGGGACCTTGTATGTGGCTGTAATATGCGTCACTGTAATTGTGTGCCTTTAATTTTCTCTCTCAGTAATACTGGTTTGTATTTCCGTAAAATGCCTGTAATTTTGTCTGACAGTAATACAGTGGAACCTCGGCTCACGACCATAATCCATTCCAGACCGTATGAACTGTATGTAAATATATATATATTTAAGTTTTTAAGCACAAATATAGTTAACTATACCATAGAAAGCACAGCGTAATAGTAAACTAAATGTAAAAACATTGACAAACACTAAGAAAACCTTGAACAACAGAGAAAACTAACACTGCAAGAGTTTGCGCTATAGCCTTATGACCCGCTCGCTAAAAACTCTTTTTTAATAAGTTTTAAGCACAGGGGAAAAAATGAACATTTGAAAAATCTGTAATTTAATAAAAAACCAAGAAAAGTAACATTGCAACAATGCACGCGCGTGCCTGTGTGTGTGTGTGTCTCTCTCTTAAGCGCACGCCTCTGTGTCTGTCTGTCTCGCGTGTGTGTGTGTGTGTGTGTGTGTGTGTGTGTGTGTGTGTGTGTGTGTGTGTGTGTGTGTGTGTGTGTGTGTCTCTGTCGCGCGCGTGCGTGTGTGTGTGTGTGTGTGTGTGTATATATATATATATATATATATGTATATGTGTATATGTATATATATATATATATATATATATATATATATATATATATATATATACACGTATGTGTATATGCGTGACGCGCGCGCGCGTGTCTGTGTGTGTTTGTATTTCTCTGCACAGGGAATGCTCAGGAAGAGACTGAACACGTGCTGTGTGGCCCCGCGCATGCGCACTTCTCCAGAAGACAGACACACGGCCACTGGATGCACACAAGGATTTTATTAAAGAGGATAAGGAGCAATTAAAAACCAAGAACACAGCTATTTAAAACTAAAATAAGCAATAAGGGTTCAAAATCTTAACGAGCGAGACAATTAAATTGAAGCAGAAGTGTCATTTGAGCAATTAGTGCTTCTTATTAAGCCACTGGGTTGGAGTAAAAACCTGCAGCCACAGCGGCCCTCCAGGAATGACTTTGCCCACCCCTGGTCTAAGGTAAGTGCCTGTAGTAGCATCCAGCCATCCTGGTTAAGGAGTAAACTTGGGGTCATGCAGGTGGATGAGCCTATGGTGTCCTGATAATGGACTATCTGTCCAGCAGACCATGGGTTGTGAGGCTCAAGGACTGTGTGAGCAACACAAGGAATAGTCCTGGCACCTTTACACCTCAGACATATTATAAATGTAACACCAGGAAAGGTCACTTGCTGAAATTCTCTTGATGATTCTGCACTAATATACTGGCAAGGAGGATGAGACGGAGGAGATGAATCAGGTGGAAAACTTTGAGAATTTTCTGTAACGCAGCAACAGCTAACCAATGAACTGTTGACTGATGCACCAAGGAGGTTCTACACCCGGTCTGTGTACGGGGAGTGGATGTGGAGGTGGTGGTAAACCTTTTGAATCGATTCAGGACATCAAGGCAGCCATGACAGCACAACTAAAGACACTCGAGAAAGAGGACTTGGACGTCCACATCAGTGGCAGGATGGACTAGTCTCGTAACACAGCGGAACTGTAGAAGAAAGGCCAGAGCGACATCCTTTATATGTTCTCTAACTTTGTGCTGACGTGGTAGCATCATTTTACGAGACGCCCACCTAAACTGATTAAGGAGGAAGGCTCAGGTTGTGAGATGTACATGGAGCCTGCAGGAGGTACTGGTGGAGGAGAGATCAAATGCTATTATGTTGCTATTAACAAAATACCACCAGTAATTTGGTCCCACTTAAAGCACTGGAAAATTTTTTTTTTTTTTTAATCTATACATATAAAAGGCAAAGCACTCACGGACTCATCACTAATTCTCCCATTTTCCATATTGGAGGGAAGCTGAAATTTCGTGTGCTCATTCCTTGCAGTGTACTTACAAAAGTTAGGTATGTTTCATGTCCTATTGTAACACCCAACGAACGGGTGTACCCCCTAAACTGTACATATAGGAAGGGGAAACCCCTCCTCACTATTTCTGCAACTTCCAATATACGTAGGAAGCCCAAATTTAAAATGCTTATCCTTTACGCTGTACTTACAAATGTTAAGTATGTTTCATTTAGTGCAGTGCCCCGTAACGAATTTTCAAAAATAACGTCTTCTTTCTGGCGGTTCTCATCATTATGCCATAAGCAACTTTTGGAACTGACCGCTCCTTTTGTCAGCTTCATTCCTTATTTCTGTTAACAGAGGATTTATTTCACGACAGAGACTCACAAGGGCCGCCCCCCGGCCCCCCTTCCTTTTTCCGCACAGCCATAGTCCGCGCACCTGCCACGTGGTTGGCTCCCTGCTTATATACATGAACGACATCTTGCGCTCATGTGCCTCCTCACTCGCTACCTTACTTTCCTCAGCTGTTCGTCATGCTCACTGCTCCCTTCTTCTTTACTCCACCACTTCAGGCCTGTTATTGTTGGCCTTGCTTCACGTTTTTCTGCTGGCGACTCCTGCCTTTTCGTTTACTAAACCACTTTACTATGAAACAACCACCAAAACTTTGTAATGGCACCAGGCTTCAGATCAAATCTCTACACAAGAACCTGACTGAGGCAGCTGGCTCAGGGGAGACTGGATTTATTCCTCGCATCCCTCTCTTACCCTCTGACCTCCCATTCCAATTCAAACACCTCCAATTTCCAGTAAGGGTCTGCTTCGCTATGACAATGAATAAGGCACAGGGCCAGACTCTAAAAAAGGTCGGCACTGACTTGACACAAGATTGCTTCTCACATGGCCGACTGGACGTTGCCTGCTCAAGAGTTAGCTCAGCAGACAGCTTGGTCATTTTACAGCAGAGGGCAGAACTGCAAACGTCATTTGCAAAGAGATCCTTACATCCTAAAAATGGGCATTTCTCATACATAGCATTTACAATCATAAACTCTTTACAATCATCACATTCACTCTCAATACTAAAATAAGCCTACAACAATTACGTTGACAATCATGTTACGTTATTTTGAAAATGTTTCCTTTTCTTTTTCATAACTTCTTTAACACACTACTTCTCCACTGTGATGCGTGGGTATTTTGGTAGTTGTTAATAAATCTTTTAAATTTAAATAAATTTTTGATCTGTCATTCTGGGGCATTGAGTGTCCCAAAGGTATCACGTCCTAGTGAGCCGAATGACTTCCGGCCTGTCGCTCTGACGTCACATGTGTTGAAGACCATGGAGCAGCTGCTGCTTTACCACCTGAGGCCACAGGTCCGCCGCGCGCTCGACCCTCTGCAGTTCACATGCCGGGAGAAGGTGGGAGTGGAGGATGCCATCATCTATATGCTACACCGATCCCTCTCCCACTTGGACAGAGGCAGTGGTGCTGTAAGAATTATGTTTCTGGACTTCTCTAGCACCTTCAACACCATCCAACCTCTGCTTCTTAAGAACAAGCTGACAGAGATGGGAGTAGATTCATACCTGGTGGCATGGATCGTGGACTATCATACAGACAGACCTCAGTATGTAAGTCTCGGAAACTGCAGGTCTGACATTGTGGTCAGCAACACAGGAGCGCCGCAGAGGACTGTACTTTCTCCGGTCCTGTTCAGCCAACATATATCAGACTTCCAGTACAACTCGGAGTCCTGTCACGTGCAAAAGTTCACCGACAACATGGCTATTGTGGGCTGAATCAGGAGTGGGAAGGAGGAGGAGGAGTATAGGAACCTAATCAAGGACTTTGTGAAATGGGGTGACTCAAACCACCTACAACTGAACCCCAGCAAAACCAAGGAGCTGGTGGTGGATTTTAGGAGGCCCAGGCCCCTCATGGACCCCGTGATCATCAGAGGTGACTGTGCAGAGGGTGCAGACCTATAAATACCTGGGAGTGCAGCTGGATGATAAATTGGACTGGACTGCCAATACTGCTGCTCTGTGTAAAAAAGGACAGAGCCGACTATACTTCATTAGAAGGCTGGCGTCCTTCAACATCTGCAATAAGATGCTGCAGATGTTCTACCAGACGGTTGTGGTGAGTGCCCTCTTCTACGCGGTGGTGTGCTGGGGAGGCAGCATAAAGAAGTGGGACGCCTCACACCTGGACAGACTGGTGAGGAAGGCAGGCTCTATTGTAGGCACGGAGCTGGACAGTTTGACATCCGTGGCAGAGCGACGGGCGCTGAGCAGACTCCTGTCAGTCATGGAGAATCCACTGCATCCACTGAACAGGATCATCTCCAGACAGAGGAGCAGCTTCAGCGACAGACTGCTGTCACCGTCCTGCTCCACTGACAGACTGAGGAGACCCCACACTATGCGACTCTTCAATTCCACCTTAACATTATACAAAGTTATTGTCTGTTATACCTGCATTGTTACCACTCTTTAATTTAATATCTATTGTTTTTATCAGTATGATGCTGCTGGAGTATGTGAATTTCCCCTGGGATTAATAAAGTATCTATCTATCTACTTGTTGTGGGTGAAGAATGAATGTAAATGACTTTATCAACATAACAAACTGTGAGTAAAGTGAAGGCGTCTGAATGGAGCAGTGGCTCTGAGGCGAAGGATCTGCGCAGGTATAACGAAGGTTGCCAGTTCGAATTCCCATTACTGCCAAAAAGAGATTCAAACTGTACTGGGCCCTTAACCTGCCCTTGCTCCAGGGGCGCTGTACAAGAGCTGACCCTGCGCTCAGACCCCAAGGGGTATGCGAAAACTAACAAATTCCTAATACAAGAAATTGCATAAGGCGAACAACAATAATCCACTGCATCTAAAATATATTTGTAAGGTATCTCACGTACTCGGGGCTCCGTTTTGGTTTTTTTTTTTAATTTAAAGTTTGTTAGCCTAATGTTGACTTCGAACAGCCGGGATGCTTTAAGCCCCTCGGTAATATAATCAGTATGTTACGTGCCCCGTTTCCCCCTCCTTAAAACATGCAATCTTGCAGAACAGACCTCGCTCTCGTCAGAGTAATCCTGATCAGTGCGCTGTACGGGCGCGCGCCTGTTATCGCCACGTGACTCCCGAGCACGCGCTCTCGCGCTGCCGGCAGAAAAGAAACAAACAACAACAAAAAAAGCAGCAAACGTCGAGGAAGAGTGCGACCCGGAGCGCATGAGGCGGCGGCGGTGGTGGCCCGCCGGGGCTTAGAACACCATGAGAACTGGAGCGACGCCGGCTCTCAGGGGATGAAGAGCTTTAAGGTGAACTGAAGAGAAAGATAGGTTAAAGAAAGTACTTCCCTTTACCGATAGAGAACGGAAGCCAAAAAGCGGCTTTCTCCGCCTCCTCCTCCTACTCTTGTTTTTTTTCCTCTTCCCTCCATTTTCGGCGGTATCCGGTGAGGCCTCGGCCATCTCCGCCGGTGGGGTCATGAGCTGCCATAAGAGCGAAATGTTTTACCCGAGTGTTCACTGTTGAAGGGCGGTTGTGTACTATTTATAACTCTTGGTGCCTCGGGATGGCTTACGTTTCCTCAGGTTGGCTTAGAAGTTGTAAATAACGTTTATTTCATTTGCACCCTCGCAGTTCGGTCTTCACTTATTGCTATAGAAAAGAGAGGATTGCCTTCCCAATTAGACCACATATCACAATATTATTTGTAGTAGTTTAGTACAATAACATCTGACTCCGTGGATAGCGTACTGTTGTCGTGGAATCCCACTTAGGACGGATAGAAGCGCATGTACCGTATTACACGGAAAAGCGGTTCATTTAAGATTTTGGTGACCAAACCGGGAGACTTGTGTATAAACTGCCCAGAATGTGTTATGGTCCCAAAACGGGACAGAACTCGTTCATCCAGAGATTGTGTTAGACGCAAATACAGCTGAAGACCCGGGAGGATTCCGCCAATCCCCAACCAGCCCACACCCCCACCCCCTTTTCCATGGGGTATCGTGGCCCTTGTAAAAATCCCCTTTGGAGTAAAGCCAGTGCATTACTCAATTTCGGGATCCAAAATCAAGACGTCTGAATGGGCACTTTAACCCGGACTGTACTTAACCGGAGCCATTGAGTCCATTCATGAATCTGTGTAGAGTCTCCAGGTCGGAGCAGGGCTGGAAACATTTAGGCAGTCGGCCAGAGTGGCAGGCATCATTTTTCCAAACATCGCAGATCCTGATCTAAAAACACTTGGTACAACACCAGAGGTCTCGTCCCCATATACCCATTTTCATTTCCTCCTGGGGGAACCCTCTGGCCCTGCACTACCATATAGGTGAACTAGGCCGTCATCTAAGATAGAAACTTTTTTGGGGTGGTGGTATTTTGTCAACTATAGCAGACGTAGCTGTCGGCATCTGTAGGGGCTGGCTTCTGGTGAGCTTACATAAATATATGATTAGCGTGAAAATCCCAGGTCAAGGGGTCCTGACCCCTTCAGCATGACATCCAAGTATGTCTTGCATGAATTTTCAATGGGGAATGGCCCAATTCTTCCTTCATTCTTAGATCTGCTATAATATGTATTGCCTTCAAGACTTTGTGGTTTGGGCGTGACGTTTTCACTTTTGCCCAAGGCAGTAAAAAAGCTAGAGCAGGCACTGGCAATGATGCTCAGTCCATTATATGAATGTCTGCGCTCTCAACACACAAACGGGGGTTCTTTTATTTAATATATATTACAGTATTGCAGTTTAAACAAGAAGGGGACCAATCAGTATTACAATGTAATATACTTATCCTTGAGCATTTGAAACACCAGGGGACTCCAAGTAGTACATATACAGTAATATTGCCCTCAAACTTCCAAGGTTTGGGCATGACACTGACAGCCTTACCTAGGGCAGCAAAAAAAAAAAGGTAGAGCCAGTCCTGGGTCGGAGTTTGCATATTTTCCCAGTGGGTGCATACATTTTCTCTCAAAGCCCAAATATGTCCATCAATCTTCAAACCCACATTTCTTGGAAATGTTCTGAAGGAAGCTGGATCCCATTCCAGCAAGCATCAATTATAAGGCAGGAAAAATCCCTGCACAAGGTGTCCATCGCAGGGTAAAAACACACACACACACACACTAGGGCCAGCTTAACATCTCCAGTCCACCTAACCTGTGTGTCTTTTGACTGCGGGGGGGAAACCCTGACCCAGATAGAGCATGCAAACTCCATATCCGGATTGTCCTGGCTGCAAGTCCCTTTCTTCATAGTGTGAGGTAGTAGCGCTACCACTTCAACTCTATGCCGTCCTCCCAAGAATATTGATAAACTTTAAATTGCCCCAGTGAGATTTGGGCCAGATTCTGGTATTATGGTGATTTACTAAAGGATGGATGTGAACATTGTATCAAACAGGAGCATCACCAAGACGGTATGTAATGTTATTTTATTTTTCGGAGACATTGTGTTAAGCATGCTGCTGTGTGCTAAAACAGCCAATTAAATATTGTCATAATATTCAGTTGTTTCTTTGTGTTGCAAAGTGCACCTAATAGTCGTATATCAAAGCTAATGCTGAATAATACTGTAAATTTTAAATATAAAATATATCAAGTATTGTTAGAGTAATATAAAAACAATTTACTTTAATTTGAAGACCTGCTGGGTAAGGTTTCAAGGTTTTTAAAAGTCAACATAACCTAAAACTAATGATTGGCACATGTGATATTATTTATCCTGATTTTTAGAAAGCATTTGATAAGATGGGCGGCATGGTGGCGCAGTGGTAGTGCTGCTGCCTCGCAGTTAGGAGACCCGGGTTCGCTTCCCTGCGTGGAGTTTGCATGTTCTCCCCTTGTCTGCGTGGGTTTCCTCCGGGCGCTCCGGTTTCCTCCCATAATCCAAAGACATGCAGGTTAGGTGGATTGGCGATTCTAAATTGGCCCTAGTGTGGTGTGTGGGTGTGTTTGTGTGTGTCCTGCGGTGGGTTGGCACCCTGCCCAGGATTGGTTCCTGCCTTGTGCCCTGTGTTGGCTGGGATTGGCTCCAGCAGACCCCCGTGACCCTGTATTCGGATTCAGCGGGTTAGAAAATGGATGGATGGATGGATTTGATAAGATCTCGCAAACTAAAAAGAAGTGAGAGTTCAGGGTGTGGTGTGTAGATAGATGTAGAATTAGCTAAAACACAGGAAGCAGAGGGCTATGGTGAGAGGAAGCTTATCATAACTGGATGATATTAAGAATGGTGTCTGTCAGGGGTCAGTGATATTTTTAATATATATAAATAATTTGGATAGGAATATAAATAACAAGCTGGTTAAGTTATTAGGTAGATAAGGCAGATAAGCTAGAATCCATTGACTCTATAAATAAAGGCTTGGTCAGCATTAAGATTTGGACAGAAATTCGTTCTGATGAAATTTAATTGAAATAGTTTTACTTCCCACATGTAATACTTTAAATTTAAGATTTGAACACACATTGGGAGGACTGAAACTTAAAAGTGCAACTGTTAATAAGGATTTAGGAGTTATAGTGGACCAGTCAGTGTAAACTTCCAGTGTTCTGAAGCCACTAAGAAGGTGAACAGAATGCTCGATTATAAAGCACCCCGAAGTGTGGACTGCAAGTCAAGGGAGGTCATGCTTAAGGTTTATAATGCACTGGGGTAGCCTCACCTGGAGGACTGCGTGTCATTTGGGTCTTTGGGCTGTAAAAAAGACTTAGCCGTGCTGGAAAACGTCCACTGAAGAGCAACTAGGCTGATATCAGGACTGCAGGGTATGAAGTATGTAAGGAAAGAGTTAATCAGAAATGAAGAGGTGACATGATTTTAGTGTTAATTGAGGATTGAGACCGTTACTTTAAAATGACTTCAACAAGAGCACAGTGACAAGGTCAATTTCACATAAATGTTAGGAAGTTTGTCTTCACACAGAGAATTGTAGACATGGAATATGTTACAAAGCAGTGTGGTGGACAGTAAAACGCTAGGGACATTCAAATCTTGGCTTGATGCTTTTTTGGAGGACTTGGGTGGATAGGATTGGCAAGCTGAGTTGGGCTGAATCGTTTGTACTCATCAAAAGGTTTTTGGTTTTTTTTTTTTCTCGATGTTCTTGTGTTATTAACTAACAACGTTATTAGAGACCAAGTTCAGTGCCTTAATGCTCTTTGCTGTCTTGATGGGCACCATATCCGCCATTGTTACCCGACCTGGATTAAGTGGGTTTGAGGATGACTGTCTTAACTTGCAAACATAATTTTATCACATAATGTGTTATTTTCCTACTTTTGGAAAATCATTTCCTTTTTTCAGGATATGAAGTCAAAATCCATACTCATTAGTTTTAATGTGCTGCATTATTATCAGATGCATCTAAAGCATTGAAATCAGTCCTGGTGACCACCTGTGGCTGCAGGTTTTTGTTCCAGCCAGCTTCTGTTTTTAATTGAACTTCTGGGCTAATTAAGTGAGCTGATATTTCCCAAGTTATCTGTTTAATAGGGAACAATATAGAAATTAGAATACTAAGCTTGCTTAAAAAAATATTAAAATGTGCCAACTAGTTATATAGGAATAATGTATTTTTTTTTCTTTTTATCAGTATTTTCATCTCAATTTTCATTCTACTTTTCAAGGTGTTCTAATTGGTTAATTAGTCCATTATTTACTAATTAGTGGGTTTGACTCTAAAGTAGTTGCAGCCTTCGATTATTCAGTGTTGTTTGCCTGGGTGTCTGATCTGCTCGTTTTAAACCGTCATTAATAAGATACAACGAAGGGGAAAAACTGCACAGAAAAAGGGAAAAGTACAATGAAATCAACAAAAGAGAGTTAAGCATTTAAATCTATAGCAAAAGCAGAAATATTTCTAAATGTTATGAATGTACAAATCATGCTGCTGTGCTTTTCTGAATGTTGAATAAAAAACAAAAATAAACAGCTAATTAAGTGAGATCAGTGTTACCAGGTGTTGTCACTGATTAGGAATCTGGTTGGAACAAAAACCTGCAGCCACAGGGGGTCACCAGGACCGAGTTTGGGAAACCCTGATCTAAAGGATAGTGTTGTATATTAAAATAAACTTAATTTTATTATTTTTTTTATTATTGGCTTTCTATATTACATATAATAGTTAATAAAGAGCACTTTTGTTAACTTCTAGTAGCAGTATAAAAAAGTTGATTTGGTGTATTAAAGTACCTTATTAAGGATGGTATCTATTTGTTTAGAATCTAATTTAATTATATGACTTGCCAAGTTATGTCTCTGGAGTTAGTGAAGGGCAGCATCAGTGGACATCTGTTAAATTAAAATGTGTAAAGGTTATTACCACATTGAGAACTAGTAAGGAATATTAAAGGCAATGATACACCTGATAAAGGCCGGACAGCTGAAATGTGTTACTTGACTTTTTTTTTTTTTTTAAAATAAGTAACTTTTACCAATATTATAATATGTAAAGTTCTTTATGTTACAATAACCACTTGATGGTTTTCTATGACTTTTCAAATTATGTGTAAAAGTAGTAAATACTAGAACATGTTAACATGTATACCAGAAACAACATTCATTTATATAAATAGCCCAAACATAGTAAAAAAAAAAAGCCACATGCTATCATCACATGCTCCCAGCCTCTATATTATAAACTCAGCAAATAAAAGAAACGTCCCTTTTTCAGGACTGTGTATTTCAACAATAATGTTTTCAAAATCCAAATAACTTTACAGATCTTCATTGTAAAGGGTTTAAACAATGTTTTCCATGCATGTTCAATTAACCATAATCAATTAATTAACATGCACCTGTGGAATGGTCGTTAAGACCTTAACAGCTTACAGAAAGTAGGCATTTAAGGTCACAGTTCTAAAAACACAGGACACTAAAGAGACTTGTCTACCGACTGTGAAAAACACCCAAAGAAAGATGCCCAGGGTCCCTGCTCATCTATCTGCGTGAACGTGCATTAGGTATGCTGCAGGGAGGCATGAGGACTGCTGATGTGGCTAGGCCAATAAATTGCCATGAGACGCCTAAGACAACGCTGCAGGGAGACAGGAAGGACAGCTGATCATCCTCGCACTGGAAGACCACGTGTAACAACACCTGCACAGGATCGGTACATCCGAATATCACACCTGCGTGACAGGTACAGGATGGCCACAACAACTGCCCGAGTCACACCAGGAACACACAATCCCTCCATCAGTGCTCAGACTGTCCACAATAGGCTGAGAGAGGCTGGACTGAGGGCTTGTAGGCCTGTTGTAAGGCAGGTCCTTACCAGACATCACCAGCAACAACGCCGCCTATGGGCACAAACCCACCTTCGCTGGACCAGACAGGAGTGGCAAAAAGTGCTCTTCACTGATGAGTCACGGTTTTGTCTCACCAGGGGTGATGGACGGATTCGTGTTTATCGACGAAGGAATGAGCGTTACACCGAGGCCTGTACCCTGGAGCGGGATCGATTTGGATCGATGGCTAGGGTCAATTCCCCCCAGAAATGTCCAGGAACTTGCAGGTGCCTTGGTGGAAGAGTGGGGTAACATCTCACAGCAAGAACTGACAAATCTGGTCCAGTCCATGAGGAGGAGATGCACTGCAGTACTTCAAGCAGCTGGTGGCCACACCACATACTGACTGGTACTTTTGATTTTGAGCCTCCCTTCATTCAGGGACACATTGTGAAACATTTTTAGTTTATGTCTTATGGTGTTGACTCTTTTACTGTTCATACAAATATTTACACATTAAGTTTACTGAAAGTAAAAACAGTTGAAAGTCAGAGGACGTTTCTTTTTTTGCTGAGTGTACTTTCCACAGGAGAAATATACCTGATGCTTCATAATATTAAAATGTTAACATTCTCAAAGCTGCTTGCTCCAGTTCATGATTGCAGGGGTTGGCAGAGCCTATGCCTCTAGCACTGTGCCAGTTCACTGCAGGGCTCACTAACATACTGGGTCATGTAAAATTTCCAAATTAACTCAACCTGCCCATCTTCAAGGAAGTGGAAGGAAAACCTACTCAGACACAAGGAAAGTGTACAAACTCTACACGGACAACAAATGGGTACAGAATTTAGTTCCAGGTCACTGGATTCATGAGCCAGAAGTGCTGCCAATTGTGCCACCCTTTTAAAGACTGAGTGTGATTTTTATTATACTATGGCCTTTCCTGTAATTAAAGAATGGCTTATATTTTAAAGCAGTTATGACCTGATTTTTCAAAACTTAATACTTATAATTTATGTACCAGCTATCAGTATAACAAAAGTGGATTTGTATTTTATGGGGACTTAAGATACAAACTGTGGAAAGTACAATACTATCATACATGATAGCAGTATAGTATATAAATACTTTGGCTCAAGTTCTATACTTCTGAGACTGACATTTCTAACTGTGTTCCAGTTTACAAGTTGGTCTTGAAACACTGAGTTCTCTACAGTTGTTTGTATTCCCACTATGATGAGAAGCCTGTGGGTTCAGGTTGGATTGTTGTTGCAGATCAAATACATTGTATGGAGGGTTTAAATAATTATAATGTGATTGATAAAGTGAACTGTATAAAGTAATTATATTTGTTATTGATTTTTTTTGGATGAGATGGGTTGATTTAACTGCAGACTTACGTGACACATAAATCCAGTTTAGGGTTTTGTGCAAGGTTTCCAGGACTTGTATATATTGTTGCAGCACTGGGCACAAGGCAAGAATAAAACCCTAGACAGATTGCCAGTCCATCTCAGGGACCCACTAATTCATAAACAATTTGTCAATTTAAGCTAAAGGATTCTGGTACTTGGCGTAAGTAATTACATTTTTGAATCCATATTTAAATCAGTCATCGCTTTTTGGTAAAGCTTTCATTCTGAGATTGGCACTGTGTATCTTTGATGCAGTTTAATATAATAATAATAATAATAGATTTTATTTATAACGCACTTTTCATTGATAAGATCTCATAAAGAACACTAGGGGGCTTTTGCTCACCAACCTCCCCGGCCTGTGCTACGCGCCAGCCACTTAACGTCTCTGCCGCTCACGTATGTGGATTTCACTTTCACCAAATAACAGATCTTTTAAATCTTGCACATATGTCTCTTCATTGGGAAGAAACACTACTTTTCCCTGATAGCAACACAAATTACAACAATAACATTTATTTTTATAGCACATTTTCATACAAAAAGTAGCTCAAAGTGTTTTACATAATGAAGAATAGAAAAATAAAAGACACAGTAAGAAAAATAAAATAAGTCAACGTTAATTAACATAGAATAAGTAAGGTCCAATGGCCAGGGTGGACAGAAAAAAACAAAAAAAAACTCAAAAAAAATAAAATCTGTAGGGATTCCAGACCGTTAGACTGCCCAGTCCCCTCTCTACATTCTACCTAACATAAATGAAACTGTCCTCTTTGGATTTAGGGTTCTCACGGAAGGACTTGATGATGATGGTCACGTAGACTTCTGGCTTTTGATCCATCCATCATTGTTGGAGCATCATGATGTTTTGAGTAGGTGGTGGTGGCACAGGCCGCCGCCACAAAGAAACCGGAAAAAGAAACAGAAGAGAGAGTAGAGAGTAGACGATATACAAGTCTCCAACTTAAATCAGAACAATATATTCAATCTCTTTTCGCTGTTCCGTTATTTCATCGAGTAATAATTTCCGTTTATTTGCGATAATGCGATCTTTCTATCATTTTTGAGACTTTCGAATTTTTGTACATTCATGGTCTCTAACTTGCTGTACATGTGTATTGTGGCAACGTTTTTGAATTCTTTACGACGTTCTACTTTCTCATCTACTCTGTCTTTTATTTCTGGCCCTGGGCATGGTTAAATCTCTTGGCACAATGTCTCACTTCACAGGATGTGAAAATATCTCTCTGAAAAGTCACGTCTCGTCCCATGCTAAAAAGTCTCATCTCGTCCCAAGATTTTTTTTATTATAATAGAGAGATATGGGCTACTGTAACCATTACTTGCAGCAAATAGTGCATGAGAACAATTTAAACATGCAAAGTTAACACCATGTTTTTTGGAAGTACAGTGAACCCTTGTTTATCACGGTTAATCCGTTCCAGACTCTACCGTGATAAATTAATTTTCGCGAAGTAGGATTCTTTATTTATAAATCGAATATTTTTGCAGTTCAAGTATAGAAAACCTGTTTACGACCTCCTGAATACGTTTTTTAACATTATTAGATCCCTCTAGACATGAAATAACACCCTTTAGTCACCATTACACTCATATTAACCAATATATTAGACGAAATAAGAGAAAATAAGACATATTAGACGTTACAAATATCATATTACTAGGCGCACTCGCCTTTTATCCTCAATTTTTGTGCGCTCCATGTGTACATCAGGCATGTAAGTATAGGGAATGAGAACATCAAAGTGCCCATTCATAACATCTCCCGAAAACCTAAGTTTTTTATCCCCTCAAGTGCCTGTCCAAAGTCGTACAATGTCAGCCCGAATCGGTACCGCTAAAGACGGAGTTTCATGCACTAAATAAGCTATAGATGAGAATAAGCAAGCACCATCTCCCCTTATATTTCATACGTGGTGAGGCATTTGTACTCCATCAACTTGAATTATTTCCAGAGACATAATTTGGTCTATTTTTCAAGCGCATCACGCACAAAAGCAAAAGAATGAGGAGAGCACCAGAACTCTGCTCGCATCGCGTCGCTTCGTGCCGCAAGTAGTAAGTCTGTAATAAGCGGAATACTGCTACGCTTTGCACTCACGGGACGCTTTTATATAGTAGATTATTGTACTGTACATTTAATTGCACACAAACACACACAGTTCTTACACACAACCACTAACCTATGAAGGCACGACCTCAGTAGGAGAGTCTTCAGAGGTGGTGCAGTATCTTCAGCAGGTGCGTTGTTGTCTTCAGTAAAGGAGTACTAGGAGTAGGCAGTGGGTGTCTGGGTGTGCGGCTAAAGAACATCTTGATAGGCAGTTGCTGGCGCTGTCTTTTCATATGCGTGAGGAGGCTTTTGTAGGGTATTGCCATCTTTAATCATATCCAAGAGTTTCTCCTGGATAGTAAGCATCTTCCTCCGGCGCTTAGTTTTATTGTCAGAAGGCTTAGAAAAAGCTGCACGTTTAGGAGCTATCGTAGGGCTTAGATAAAAGTTCTCAGAAAGCGCGTGCGTAGTGACGTAAGCGTGTATGAGAAAAAAATTGCGATAGAGTGAAGCCGCGAAAGTCGAAGCGTGATATAGCGAGGGATCACTGTATAGTGGAATTCATTAGTTTGGAACACAGCACCGTTGTTGACAAACCAGATTTACTCACTTTGCATTGTTTCTACAGTAAATACAAAAACAAACAAGAATATTCTTTCTTGTCAGCAGCATAACAACATAATCCTTTAGAAATGTTCATTAGTTGCATAAGTGAAATACTCCTTCCAGGCTGTCATCAAAGCAAGAATCCTAAAATGCCAAGCACTCTGATCTGCTAAAATGCTTAATGATCACGGTGTCTATCTGTAAATGACATGTGTGATAAAAAATGAAGTCAAGCTTTGAATCGTTACTACAACAAAGCCACAGAGTGAGCTGGAGTCGGCTGTAACACACTACGGTATTGCAGTGTTTTGGGCATTTATCAGGACCCCTTTTCAGATGCATGTTTTACTTCCAGATAGCACACCCACACCTGTTTAGTTTAGAATTTACCCACTAAGCCAGCACACTCATCTTTACTGGTGTGGAAGGAAAAATAGAATACCTTGAGAAAAGCCCTCAGGAAGAATGTTCAGATTCCTCACACATAATAGCCAGGCAAAAGAATCAAATTCTGTGCACTTCATTAATTCCTTCATTTTGGAAGAAAAATATGACTCAACTATTGACAGTTTGTGAAAAAGTTAGACGGTGCCAGTAAGGAATACTGCAGCTATGGGAAACATCTAGATCTATATCTAAAGTATGTGCAGTATGATGAGATTGTAAATTAACTTTTGCTTTTTCTGAGTGCTGAAGCTTACTAAAGTTTTATTACTATCCGAGATATCTGCACTGGTCCTGGCAGTTGTAAGTTTATTTAAAAAAAAAAGGAGCTTGTATGTCAAAAGTGTTGAATTTATTCATTAATATCAGGGAATTTTTTTTTTCTGACCATTTTAAATTTTTGTTGAATTTCATTTGCAGGTATAATTTATTGGAAACCTACATTCTATGCTTGGGTTATTTACAAGTGGTCATCCATTTCTGAGGAACACTCCATCTTGTCACAATGGCTCCCAAGGACATTATGACCAACTCTCATGCCAAGTCCATCTTGAATGCTATGAACGCATTGAGAAAGAGTAACACTCTGTGTGACATTACACTGAAGGTGGAGAACACGGATTTCCCAGCCCACAGAATTGTGTTGGCAGCCTGCAGTGACTATTTCTGTGCCATGTTCACTAGTGAGGTGGGTTGATTTTATGCACTTTATTTGTCTGATGCTGAAAGCATGACATCATTTTCAAAACTCTCAATCCAGTTCAGTTACAGGAGACCAGGGCGTAACTTGGCAGCATTCAGGAAAAAAACAGAAGCCAATACTGGTAAGAGCACCAGACCATTGTAGCTTTCTGGTATATTTGATTCCATAATTCTAGGAATAAGTGACACACTTTTGGTTACTTAGTGAGTCAGTAGCTTATTAGTAGATCAGTAATGTTAATCAGTAGTAGATTAAAGAAGTAACACATTTTTTTTAGGAGAATACAATACATTTTGGGCATTTGCTATTGTCGCAGCTTCTGAGCTGCCACACAAACCCATTCCACCACAGGGACAATAACTAAAGCAGTGTATTCTGGATTTTGTGATGATGTGCATTTGACAACATCCAGCTACATAAGTATCGGTGCTGTTTTATCTTGGTAGAGTAATATATAAATTGCTCTACTTTCCCCTATTGTATTATTAATATGTAGCCTTAGAATGCCTAATCTCACAGATTTACTACTGTATATAACTTATCCCCACCTTCCCTTCTATATCTATAACCTCAGGCAATTAGATGTAGTAAAAAGACAAGCAGGAGTTAAGTTACACATAAAATAATGTATTACTGATACTATTCATAAATAATAACAAAATGCAAAGTACATTTGAATATTGGCAACCATACAACCTGATGATAAAATGGTGATGTGTAATTCAGGTGGCACACAGACTTGTAGTTACTTAAAATGTCTCTAGTTAAAGCATCGTTGGTGCTCAGCTTTCAGCCACATGTCTGTTCAATATGGCTGCTGAGCTGTGCTCTTCATTGTGTTGTCTTCATCATCAGAGGTTAGCAAGAGAGATGCTTCTTCATCATATGTTGGTTAGAGAGAGAACTTGAGGTTAAGCACATACATTTATAGATGTTCTCTCCAATTCCTACAACCAATAGGACATCATGGTACTTAAAGGCCTCTGAGACAAGCCAATTCCAAACAGCCATATCTCAGACCAATGGGTGAAACAGAACATCTTAACACCTGACCCCCCCGACAAACCATATGTTAAACATCATGGCTTCCTTGCAGGGGGTTGAAAGACTTTAGCAGAGAAATACTCGGGGGTGTTGGGTTGGAGGTGTGGCAAACGCAACTACCTCTCACCAAAGTAACACTAAATTACATTGTTTTGCCTAGATTACACATAAAGACATACAAAACATTTATCAAGTTATATGCAAAATCCCACATCACAACAGGTGCCAAGATCAGAGTTGGTATAGATAGAATTTTGCATCTCTTGGTTACAATGATGTATTCCTTGGATACATGAAAAATAGACTGTAAATCCAAAGAGGAGAGTTTCCATTTTGTTCATTCTAAAAGACATCATAATGTGCTGATTTTTTGTTAATGTTGTCTGTAGTCATGTTGTCTATTTTTGGTCTGACATGTGCTTGAGAACCTTGAAAACATCACCACTATGAAGAGAAATGCATATATAGCATTTATAAAGAAATGATAGAAGTGATGACATCTCAAAGTGGTAGTAAAAATGGTGATTTATTCTGTAATTTGGACAGTAGGCACAGCACAGTCCTTCGTAGGTTTTTCTTTCACCCTTGAGACCCCTGTAAATCTCATGTGTATAATGTAAGAGAAATCTTGCAGATGTTGCCTTTTGGTCGTAAAAGTGACAATAAAAAATTTGCACTATTCCTCCAGTACTAGGGTGCTGTACCATGTTAGCCATTATGGATGTACTGAGAAGTCAGGCAAAATGACACCTTTTATTGGCGAACTAAAAAGATTACAATATGCAAGCTTTCGAGGCAACTCCAGCCACCTGACAAACGAACCTCAGTTGCCTCAAAAGCTTGCATATTGTAACCTTTTTAGTTCGCCAATAAAAGGTGTCATTTTGCTTGACTGCTCACTACACTATTCCTCCTTACTTCTTGCAAACGAATGATGAAATATTCTCGGCATTGCCCTCTGATCTAGTATATGCAGTGGCACTCTACAGGAAATGAGAATTCCTGAATAGCCTCTCATGGTCATGTTGTGGGACAGAACTTTTTAAAGGCACAGGCTTCAGTTACCCACTTATAGCAAAGACTATACAATCACAAATTAAAACTGCTACTGCAATAAGCAGAAAGTACCCAATCAGAAATGCCAGGGTTGTGATGGTGCTGATAGTGTTTTTTTGAGCATACGCTATACATTTTTATTTTGTAAACTCCTTTTTGCTTCTTCTGTAGTTTTCTTTTATTCCTATTTGTTTCCAATGTGTTTTCTTTGTGCTCAGCAGGAGCTACTGTCTTCCAGGAAGGCACTCACATCAGCTGTTGAGGAGTCAAATAAGTGAAACAAGACCTTGAGGGCCATATTACTTATTTCTGTTTAGTTCAAGGATTGATAGAGATTAGACATGCTGATTTCTTATTACGTATCCCCATCTGTTTTAGTCAAGAAGCCTTTGCACCTTATCAGATGCTTAGAATGTTTTGTCCCCGCTGAGTCCTTACATATCCTACCTTTTATTCAGTTGTTTTTTTTACGCTGCTTAGTATGATTCTTTTTCCCTTTCACTGTGCTTGTTGCTTCTTTGTCTCCAGTTCTTTTACTTCAATGTCGACTTATGCATATTTTTTGTTTAATTTCCCAAAATGTTGTTTTTTTTGTTGTTTATAAGTAAACTAGCTGTGTACGCCCATGCTGTAAAAAGCCTGGACTCCTAGAAACTGTGGATTCTGGCACTTCTTCAATCAATGAATCAATCACATCAGTTGTTCATTAGCGGCTAAAGCAAGGTTCTCTTTCCTCTCCTGTTTCATTTTGCCGAGGTGCTCACCTCCATTGTCTATCAGCGGCTAAGCGAGTTTCTCTCTCTTCAGAGGTTCCGTTTTGCCGATGTGCTCGCCTCGCTTGTGTATTAGTGGCTAAGCGAGTTTCTCTTTTGTCGGCAGTTTCACTTTGGCAACCAAGTCACTGTCTTTGAGTGTTATGCTGTCGCCTTGCACTTCCTGGCCAGGCAGACAGACCCACACACTTCCATGTGTAGATGTTTATTTATAAGATGAATTTATCCATTAATATCTGTCTATCTTGTTGCATTTGGATCAAGCCTTTCATGTTAAATACATTTTTAATCTTTCTAAAGTAACCCAAGGTTAAACAAATATGTTTTAAATCCTTAATAAAAAGTGATCCTGCTTGATTGGACCAGACCCAGCATATCTAAGCTGTTTGAACTATGCCTTCTTTATACTCGCAGGGTAAATTAAAAACAATGAAAAGTAAATGTAGAAACATTTTTGAGGGTATGGTTTTGTTCTCTGCACTTTTCCACAGCACCCCATTGAACACTTTATTTTGTCTATTTTGTCCCTAGCTGTCTGAAAAGGGTAAGCCATTTGTAGACATCCAGGGCCTCACAGCCTCTACCATGGAAATCTTGCTTGACTTTGTTTATACCGAAACAGTTCATGTGACAGTGGAGAATGTCCAAGAACTGTTACCTGCTGCCTGTCTACTCCAGCTGAAAGGTAAGTTCTGACTTGAAAATGGAACGCTCACTTCCACAAGGTTTGTTTTTGTGTAACCACAAAGATAAATCGGTTATTAAAACTAATACATTTAAAGACAAATTTGTAGATTCTAAATCCTGAACCAACAAAGCAGACTCCTGATTGCATCTTCAGGGTGAACACGAGGAAAGGTGCAGCTAGAGGTCTACTAGAGAATTCAGATTTTGGTGAAACTACATAGTCCATTAAAGAAAGCCTCTGTTGGCTGAAATTATGTACAGATTATTATTCAACATTTTGCTGTAAAAGTGAACAGGCTTCAATGAAGAGGCTTTTTGTTAAAAGCTCATAGCCCGAGGCATTTAGATATTTGCCATAATAGGTTGTGCTGTGCAATTCTCATTGTGCTGGAATGCAGTGTTCTGGTAATTAAGTGGTCTTTTACATACAAGCCCATTATAAGCCCTGGATGTTCTAGTCCTATCGCTTGTTATTATCTATGATTGAAAGAAGTTGTTTATTCGTCATAGTCACATTGCATATAGTCCTGCAATATGTTAATATACTTCCACTCATCAAGGCTGAATATTCTAGTAGATACTGCATCTGAGATCAGTGCATCCATCTATTGTCTGTATGTACTGTGCTTGTTCAGCTTCAGGAGGACATAGAGGCCAAGCCAATCCTAGAAGCATCAGTTTGTAAGGCTGGTACTGGCCCTAGATGGAGACACCAGTCTCTCGGAGCATTCAGCTACACAATCACCACACATAGTCATATAGAGACAGTTTAGATTTATAGAAAGCAAAAAACATACTTGCGTGTAGTCTCCACACCTTGTCCAGGTTGGCATTTAAGCATTAGTCGCTGAAGTTGCAAAGCAGTGGTACAAACCACTTGACTACTGTGTCAGTCATGTTTGAGATACATTCTATAAATAAATTATAGCTCAAATGTTTTCTTTTAGGGGTAAAGCAAGCTTGCTGTGAATTCTTGGAGAGCCAGCTGGACCCATCAAACTGCCTGGGTATCCGTGATTTTGCCGAAACCCACAATTGTGTTGATCTAATGCAGGCAGCCGAGGTGTTCAGCCAGAAGAACTTTCCAGAGGTTGTGCAACATGAGGAGTTTATGTTGCTGAGCAAAGAGGAAGTGGAGAAGCTCATCAAATGTGATGAAATTCAGGTATTTGTAATAGTGTAGTGTACTGTATTCCTTTTGGAGATAATGGACTAAAATATGTACAGTGTTACTATCTGAATGGTGTGCTTTGGGTTTTTTTTTGGCAATTATAATTTGAGTGTATGGATAGTATTTCAGTGATGTGTTTGTAAACGATGGTTATTAGGATCACATGATATAGTAGCTTTTTTATTTTTCAATAATAAAATCCACCCCTCTTAATAAAAGAACTAATTATAAAAAAACAAAGTTGGAAAACCAGTGTAGATCATTCAGTCCATTAAGCTCATTTAGTTCGATAAGTAATTACATTGTTCAGTATGTCAACTAGATATTCATTAGAAATTTAAACCTAATATCACCCATGAATTTGTTTAATTCTTGAGTGTCTTTTATGATTTTCTTTGATTGTGTACTGTATGAAGATATTTATAGATCAGCCATTTGTTACTTAACCCGTTATTCACTATTAGTGCATCAAAAGCAAACAGGAATAGAAAAACGAAATTCACACAATTTAGAAGATATTTGTTTTGCAATACAACGTTCGTACAACATTGTTAATGCTTATTTGGTTCTGCCACCTGTAACTTCATAAAGTACCAGTTACTGGATTAGTGTAGTAGACAGCGAGCATACCCTTCAGTGGCAGCTGTGTCAAATTCTGTTCTTGGAAGGCCACCTCCACTATCAGTGTGTTTTCAGTGAAGCTTTAATGACGGTCTAATTTCCAACTTTTAATTCAGACTCATTCTTTCAACTCATCTTGCAGTGAGGCCTCTGTAGTTCTGCTCATGAAGTCTTATGTAGATTGTCATCTCTGACGCATCCACATCTGCCCTCTGAAGACTGTTTCTGATCTGTCAGACAGGAGTTTTGGCTTTTTCTTTACCATAGCAAGGATTCTTCTGTCATCAACCGTGGCGGCCTTCCTTGGCCTGCCGGCCCCTTTACAATTACTGAGCTCACTGGTGCATTCTTTCTTCTTCATGATATCCCAGAGAGTTGATTTTGGTCATTCTTAGGCATTACCTAATGGTCTAATGGTTTTGTTCTTGTTTTTCAGCCTCATAATGGCTTCTGTAACTTTCATTGACACAGCTCTTGTCCTCGTGTTGAACAATGGCAAGTACACACTCCAAAGGGTAAAAGCAAGTTATCTTATGAAGCAATGAAACACACCTGAGTAATCAATAACACCTGTGACTCCAATTGTCTCCATCATTATCGTACCCTGAAATGGGTGGCGGCGTTTATAAAAAGTTTTGTAATTTCTGCATGCCATGACCGAAATGTGTGCAGATCCCATTAAATGAAACTTTGTAATGTGCACTTTAATCAGATCTGAATTGTTTGATTTATAATTTTAAACCGTGGAGCAGTGGGGTAAATAAAAGGAAATATGTATCTTTGTCTCGAACATTACAGTGTGTGTCTGTATTTGTGTCTATTATGTACATATAATACTAGGGGGCTCTGCCCCCTGCTTGCTTCACTCGCCAACCCCCATGTGGGCGCTACGCGCTAGCCACTTTGCTGCTCACGTATGGGGAAGCGTATGTACAATTTAAACAGATTGTTATTTTCATGGGAATCGTTACATATGCATAAATGACCTAACTATTTTACATTACAGCGAGTAATTAACCATATTAAAAAATAGAAAAACTTAATAAATTGAAAGAAAATTGTTTCATGTTGTGTTAGAGGTATTCGTTGTGTTATACGTTTTCATTCTGTTTGGCTTTGAAATTAACACGCAACTACTTCTTAAACTTACACTTTTACTGTAAAACTTCAGTAAAAACAATATTTGGAATTAACTTTTCGTCAATATTACTTTGACTTTTGATTCCATATTTGGAGTTACATCGTGACAATGCAACGTACAGTATAACTCCCTGTGAGTGAATATAGTTTCTTTCTCTCGAATAAATAAACTGACTTTTTGGAATGTCTTAAACGAAATGGCATATCAAGATCTCCTTTGGTGTCTTAATGTTTTCGCCTGTTAAAATTATACATGTCAGAATTATTTGCTCAATTTTGAATACAACTAATCTTGTCCTATTGCATAGCCCATCACTCTGACATAAATTATGCAATAACATTACGATACATCCTCCTTTCAACAGTAATTCGGATGGTGTTAACGGTTTTAGAGATTCTACGGGTTATTGTATTGTATTTAAGTTGATGTTTTCATCTTCTGCATAATCACGACCAACTGTTGTAGCATAGTCTATTGATACGCATTTAACAATTTGCCGTGTGACCAATCAACAATTTTCACGTTAATTTGTTTGACTTCACCGTTTCTCGGTGCTAGGATTGCCCGTGTACTCATTTCTTATGTTGATAACCCTTCGGGATGAAATTCTTCAATAAGATTTGGACATAATAAGTCTTCTGTTATTGGGAACTTAAAGTGAGGAAAACGTAAAAATGTATAAGAGCTGAGAGCTCAGGAACTGTGTCTTGCAAAAGCATTCACGTGAATGAGAGGCGAGAGGAACGTGGGCGTGGACCGTTAACCATAAATGGTTGAAAGGAGGGCAGGATTTGAAAAAAATCTCTTGGCAATAGCCTTGTTTCGCGGGACTTGAAAACAGTCTCGTCTCAAGATTTTCTTTTATAATAGATATATAATATATATGAAATGTCCCATCCTTTTGTTTTTAGGTTGACTCAGAAGAGCCAGTTTTTGAAGCTGTTATAAATTGGGTGAAACACTTCAAGAAAGAAAGGGAATCTTTTCTCCCTGCAATGCTGCAGTACGTTCGTATGCCCCTCCTGACACCCCGATACATCACAGATGTGATTGACATAGAGGTATATTGCTGAGTCCTTCGCACATTCAGTAATCATATGTTGTTACCTTTATGTGAACAGTATGTTTGAGCACCTGTTATACCCATGGGTAATTCTAGCTCTAATGGTTACTCACTGTGAAAAAAGAAAATCCAATAAATGTACACACAAATCATTGATGTAAAGAGTAACGCATGCAGTGGAACATTTAGTGGCATATCAAAGACAGATCGCATAATTCTAAGGTTAATTTGTTCTGGAAGTGAATAATGAATGGGATATGAAAATATTGTTCATGTATGTAACTACACCTTGCAAAAAATTCCTCTGGTGTGTCAGATTTGATTTATTTTTTTGTCTCTCGCTGTTAAATGTCACTTGCATGTTACCAGTATTGTGCTTTATTATTTCTTTTTAGCCTTTAATCAGGTGTAGTCTGCAGTGTAGGGATCTGGTGGATGAGGCCAAGAAATTTCACTTGCGTCCTGAACTTCGGAGTCAAATGCAGGGACCAAGAACCAGGCCCCGTCTTGGTAGGTACATGCACATGGAGGTAAGGTTTAACTACAAAAAAGGCAAAATTATTTATTTTGAATCAAATATGAAACACATATGGACGTTTTCCTGTGTCAGCCACAATTTAGCTGTTCTGGTTTTAAAACATGTATTTGCTATGCATTTTAGATGTAACTAAATTCTTATGAAATAAAATTAGTAAAATAATGACCTGTTTTCTTTTTTGTACAATGATGTAATTACTCTGCATGTTACTGAAATGAATTTTATTAAACAAAGCAGACAAGACCAATCAGATGTCCTGTAATTATTATGTTCATTGGCAGAAACAATTCAAGCCCCATATCAATGCATACAATTCAAGAGATAAGAGGATAACCAGACTAGCATTCTCCAGTTTAAAAAAAAAAAATGACAGTGCACATTCAGTCCCTATGCTGACTCATTTTGATAAATAATTTTACAACTTGTGGTTTGCATCCTATGAGGGATCTACATGCCTTTTTAGTTACATTCACGTAATATGTGAAAAGTATCTAGTGTCATCATGTTGGGCTGTTTGTCTGCATGAAACAGTTAGGCTCTCAGTGAATGAATTTTGTTGAAATGTAGTACATACAGTCTGTATTCCTCAAAGTTAAGTTTTGAAAACATTTTCATTTATTTGTATGTTTAAGAAATATTAACTATAACTAGTCCTAAGTCCTTCACAGTCAACAACTAATAATAGAACGAAAAAAGTAATTTCATTTACTTCTGCAGTTATCGCAGTCCAGTAATCTATGTTCATGTTCATTTTGTGTGTATGTAAAGCCTTTATCTAGGATTATCATTTAATGTATTAAGAGTTCAGGTTCATACAGCATCTTTGTAATATCTAAAATAGTGATCTCCAGGAAGTGTTCAGACTTTGAAGCATCACTGTAGTTCCGTGAAGTTGTCATTTTTATGAGTAGTTTTATTATAGGTGAAAGTGCATTCAGATTATTGCCATTTTTTTTTTCGTTCTTTGTTCTTTATTTTGCCTTATACAATTTCTTGTATTAGCAATTTGTTAGTTTTCGCATACCCCTTGGGGTCAGAGCACAGGATCAGCCATTGTACAGCACCCCTGGAGCAATTGAAGGTTAAGGGCCTTGCTCAAAGGGCCAGCAGAGTAGGATCTCTTTTGGCAGTGACAGGGATTCGAACTGGCAACTTTCGGGATACCAGAGCAGATCCTTAGCCTCAGAGCCACCGCACCACCCCTAATTATATCAGAGAATCTGCAGATATGCATTTAATATATTACACACATAAAACATTTTAAGTCACCCAGATCCTTCTGAGAATTTAGGCACCTTGTGTCGTTAGAGGGATTACTATCATCCAAATTAGAAATTTATTATTAGAAGACTGTTTAAACATTCAGTGGAACAATTTCAGTCATGGCATTCCGTGGTAAAACAAAACTCAGGCAGGTTTGATTTTTGTCACAGGTTCTAGGGACATGCTCTTAAATGTGCAAGAGGTGACAACTATTGAGCAGTCGGCCAAAAATAAAATGCATAAAATATCCAGAAACAGAGAAGAGACCAATCCGATCTACAATGATGGCCATGAAACTTGGGAACTACCTCATATGCCTTTTAAATGTGATCTTTTTTTGTACCATGACAGAGTGATGGGGGGAAAATATTTCCATGTTGATTGGCTGTCAAATTGTGTTGACCTTGTGATACTTTCATGGGTCAATAGTAAACCTAACCTGCTGAATATACTTGATGGACTTGTGTAATCCTTCATCCCCTGCAATTTCTAAATATGTGATATGATTCCCTCCAGACTGAAAGAATCTGCAACTGCAGTCATTAAGAGTGAAATGCCCTTTGACACAAAGTCATGTAATTTTGATTCTGGGAGGGGATTTAAACTGTAAAATACAAAGCTGAAGGTTTAGCCCCCGGCACTGACTTGCAGTATGACCCTAAGCAATGTGCTTACCTATTCTGTACAAGTGTAAACAGTTTGTTTTACAGTATATGCTAAGTCACTGCTGTTTGAGCTGACTATGAAAAGCACCCTGGTAAAAGAATTTACTGGCTTGCAATTTATCATTTGTGAAGAAAAATCCTGAGATCGTGGGTGCTGTAACAGTAATGAATTTACTAGTAAGACATTTTGAAGTCCTTGCTGCAAATTACATTTAACAATTTAACTCTGGAACTTTTAATGTTTCATGCAGTAAAAAATCAATTTTTAATGTGTACAAAATGTTAATATTTCATGTATATAGTACTACATGCCTCAAGTGCAAGCAGTTTAGGAGTCTTTCATTGAACTCTGCCACAAACTCCTTTTGTGTCATTTTTGTCAAGCTGTGGTGACATCTTTTTTTTTTTTTTAGCCTGATCAGCACACTTTATCCTGTTGTATGGTAGTAGTGTGATGTTTTCCCAATGAGTTATATTTTAATCTATTTAACAATCTGCTAATTCCTACTGAGTTGTGGGGCTGTGGCAAAACAGACAGGGAAAAATCAGTGTATAAAAAATATATTCGTTCTTATTATTTTATTTTGTCAAATGATCTTTATAATCTGTTTTTCAAATTACAATCTTCTTGATCAAGGCAAATATCATCGCTTAAAATGTATTTTTTCTGCATATGTTTGCATTCATTTGTTTAACATACCATATTTTTTTTTTAATTTTGAAGAGTTTGAGAATGAGGTGGAAAATGGCAATTTTAAAGACACTGAAAAGGAAGTTTTTGTTAAAGTCTTGTGTGTATATTTTCAGGTGCTAATGAGGTCCTTCTAGTGATTGGTGGATTTGGCAGCCAACAGTCCCCTATTGATGTTGTAGAAAAATATGATCCCAAGACTCAAGAATGGAGCTTCCTACCAGTAAGTATTGATTTCAGTAAAACCCCCAATTTCAGGGTGTACTGTAAACCATAGGTCTGATGCAAATGTAGGAGCCTATGTGAAATTGGACTTTGCTTAATTCTGGCAGATCTATCTTCATATGACCAAAAGAATTTCATGGACAATCCACCTTGCTTGTCTAACAAGCCAATTTAATTTATTATAATCAAATTACAATTCAGTTTATAGAGATGGAATTGTGCCACAGTGATTAGCTGTGCTGCCACACATAGCACCATAGTCTTAGATTCAAATTCTGAGCTCAGGCAATGGCTGCTTGGCGTTTGCTATCCCATTGTCTGATTTTCCTCTAGGTACTCTACTTTTCCTCCCAGGCCCCGAGGACATTTCTGTACAGTTAACTGGCAACTCTGGTGAATGTGCCCTTGTGCCTCATACTGCCAGGATTGACACTGTCTAATAATTACCCTAAACTGGCATAAGCGGGTAGGATTTAAACTGTAAAATACAAAGCTGAAGGTTTAGCCCCCAGCACTGACTTGCAGTATGACCCTAAGCAATGTGCTTACCTATTCTGTACATGTGTAAACAGTTTGTTTTACAGTATATGCTAAGTCACTGCTGTTTGAGCTGACAATGAAAAGCACCCTGGTAAAAGAATTTACTGGCTTGCAATTTATCATTTGTGAAGGGGAAGGGCACATATTGCCGCACCCACCACACGACAAACCAACTCAGGATCCATATTGGGACCCGAGTGCAGCCATGCAATGGGTGATACCTCAGCACCACACTAGTTCAGATGGAGTGGAACAGTGTTGAGTTTTTTTTTGTTTTTTTTTTAATTGGTGGCTGGAGTTTTTCCCTGCAGGTTAGAGAGCCTACATGCAGGCACGGATGCAGATTAATGTCATACCCAGGATGGAGCAATTGCAGGTTAAGGGCCCAACAGAGCAGAGAACCTTTTGGCATTTTATGGCATTCGAAACCAGCAACCTTCCGATTACCAGTGCAGATCCCTAGCCTCAGAGCCACCACTCCGCCTAAACTGGCATAAGCTGGCTTGAAAATGGATGGATGGTGAACTTTCATTTCTAAGGCCAGCACACAATACACCAAGTTTAAGTATACATTTATTGTTAGAGTACAGCAACATTCCTCTTTATATAGTATATCACATAACACAATGTGTATGTTTTTTTAGATACTAATAAGTACACTCTACACTGCAGGCTGCTATGTGTAAAAAAAAAAAATTCCCAGGGCCACAGCTAAAAGCACCATTTCTGGCACTATGGTCAAAGTCCTTTAAAACACACATTATTTTGATGCTTGATTGGACAGCAGTTTAACCATCTGATCACATCTGCATCCTGTATACTTTGAACTTAATCACAACTACGTTATTATCTGTTTAAAGGAGAAGATGATTTGTGTTAATGAACAGCTGGACCTAATAAAGTGGCCAATTCAGTGTATGTTGAATGACAAGAACCTTTACCCTCCATGCTGGCCTTTTCTTTCTCCAGGGTAAAGTTGCTTTCCTAGGCTCAGATTGCAAAGTCTCCTCTAAGTGCTGGGATTTTCTTGTTTTAAACGTTTACAGAGTATCACACGAAAAAGAAGGTATGTGGCTACAGTTTCTTTGAATGACCGAGTCTATGTCATTGGTGGCTATGATGGACGATCCCGCCTCAGTTCAGTAGAGTGCCTTGATTATGCTGCAGATGAAGATGGTGTGTGGTACTCTGTGGCTCCCATGAATGTGCGCAGGGGTTTGGCTGGAGCCACAACACTGGGAGGTATGCATTTTTTCCCCTTTATACTTTTCACTATTTGTTTTTTGCATTTTTGTTACTTTTTTAAATATTTTCCCAGCAGACATGATCTATGTGGCTGGAGGCTTTGATGGAAGCCGGCGACACACCAGCATGGAAAGATATGATCCAAACATTGACCAGTGGAGCATGCTGGGAGATATGCAAACTGCCAGAGAGGGAGCAGGCCTTGTGGTGGCAAATGGTCTTATCTACTGCCTTGGTCAGTAATGGTGAATGAATTTTTACTTCTCTGAAATAAGATCGGTCATTATAGTTTTGTTTGCTTTTAAGCAGAACACCTTAAAGTACTATTAATGTGCCTTGTATCTGTGCTAAGGAAGTGAGGAAAGATTGAAGGTGTAGAATTTCATTTCTTTTTTTTAGCTGAAGTAACAAATAACCGAAGAGAAATGTTCAAAGTCTGCTATCAATGTTAAAATAAGTTATTTAGCAATAAGCTTTGGCTGAAGACGGAAGTTAGTTAAAAGTAGATTTTGCACAACTGTTTGAGAATATTCTTCGCAAACAGATCTTCAGATATATGCAACCAACACTCTTTAGCATGGTTGAAAGTAGTAGTAGGGAAACTATAAAGTTAGTTGGGCCTTGGCTCAATTTTGGCGCACATTTGAAAATTGTAACATTTTGAGGTAAGTGTAAATCTTCCAGAGCATTACTAGGCGCCTGCATGCACATCCAAGTTAAAATCTTGATACTGTGTAAAATGGTCAGCTATACTAAAAAGAGTATTTAAGAAATATTTTCTTTTTAAATATTAATAAAGATTTAATTATCAAAATTAGAAAACGAACATATTTACTAATAAAGTTTATCAAAGTATGTTATGTTTGATTCCCAAGTGAAATTCTTTTCTGCAGAATTGATAGAGTGTGTTATGGGAAGCAGTTATACAAGACATAGCTTCCATCAATCAACATCTTTGGCAACACCATGTGGCTACATTCATACTACTACATTTTCATTTAAAAATTGCGTTTTTAAGCAAAAAACGATCGCCATCCAAACTAACATTTGATGTTGCTGCTCGCCTAAATCCACAGGATTGATTGCATAACTGTATGAACTGACAAATTTGCCTTATCTAAATGTATGCAGCATTCAAACTATATGAAATACAATTACAATTCAAACAGTTAAGCAACACAACAACCGACATGGAAAGCAACCTTTCCATGTCCGCTCTGTTGGGATATGGTTTCCTTCCATTAAGGTTGACCTGACACTGCTGTTTTCAAATAAAGACACGCTATAACAGAGGTGAACTCCGATCGGAGAACACCGAAGCCCTCCCCACAAGAAACGTCCACTCGCATATAAGAACAACGCAGCTGCACCAGGCGTAAAGGCGAAAGTCCGGCGTCATCCTGCCAATCACCTGTCCTTCAAAGAAACAGCACAGCTTACAGAGCTCGCCAACACTACACTGTCCAGATCTAAACACTAGCGTGGTGTGTGTGCATAAAAAAAGTCTAACTACATTCTCGTACCATTGCTCGCATACTAAAGGTATTTTTCGTGGCATTACACATGTCATTTGTGAGCATGCCCTTGTCGATCAAACAGAGGAAGCTCTGCAGTATACTTGTGACTTTACGCTGTAGGAAGATAAGTAAATAAAGTAAAACTACAAAAAAGACGCTAACATTGACGAAGTACTATACATTTACAGAGGCTGTTACAGACGTAAATCAAATGTATGCTTTTATTGTATAATATTAACGATAAAAACGTCTCGCTACTTAAAACGTTTATTTTGGGTGACGTTAAGACTCAAACTCAGAACCTTCTGAATTGGAGTCAGCAACTCTAACCAGTACACTACCCGAGAACTCGGGACAAGAAGTAATATTAACCTGATTTCTTTTTCTTTGGTTATAATCTTGGAAAAAAGCGCATTTGTTCTGTTATACTTGTATCTTTTGTGAAAGTGCTTCTTTGATATTTGGAATTCAGGCTTCACACATTATACACTTCATATCTACATTTTGTCAATTATTACTAAAACATTAAAAACGTTTCTGTTTTAACGATGTGTTTACTGTGCATAGATCGTTGTAGACACGGAACACACATGAAATGCATGTGTTCCAAATAATGATATAGTATTCATAAAAGGTGTCATTTTGCTTGACTTCTCACTCTATACAACTCTAAGCAACTGACACGCAGGTAAACAGACTTGAGCTGAGAAAACTGTGTGGGGTGGGCGATGTGATAGCAGACTGCTTGCTGTTTGCTGCTTATCAACACTTTTAAAGGACAAAAGACACTGACGGAGTGGTGCAAAGTGTTTTAAGGTGGGATGGATATACAAGTTTTTTCGTAGGCTCTGGTAATTCCAGTGTTAACTGGGAGAAGAGGTACTTGCTATACAGTGGATAGCAAAACTCTGCACAATCTTAATGAAATTTCAACTTTTATATTGAAGTTTTTTTGGGTCCAATGGCCCACATCCCCAACTTTGACCCCCACACACAAATAAACCCCACAGTTAAACTTTCTTAAGGTAATATGTGTTATAAAGTGAGGCAGAAAACCAATTCAGAATAATATTTACAAAGCTCCTTACTGCAGCATACTTTCCCAACATACCCCACCACTAATCTATGTAATAATATGCAACACCATTAAGCTACTAGAAAATTACAGCGGATAATATGAATAGCAAAGAGAGTCCCAATGAAAGTTTGAACTGCCCCAAGTGAAATAATTGAAGGCAGAAAAGAGCAGAGGAGGAGGACAACTAAATAATACAAAACCCTGTAAATGTCTTGAATTCCGTGCCTCCATTTTCTTCATCAAGGCTTTCTTGTCTTCTAATGAAAAATGATAAATTTTAAGACCTGGATGAAGCTGTGACAAAGATGAAAAGTGACTGGAACACAAAATTGAAGAATTTTTTGCCAAACCACTGCCGTTGGGGTTAAAAAAAAACGGACTAAACCAAAAGTCTCCTCTACTAGTAAACCAGTCTAAGAAACTCTTTATGGAAGTAGATCTTTAAAACACAAACTGCCAACAAAGAGTGAAGGTAAACAAGAAAAGCTAAACGAATGTGTAGTTGTTACATTGTAACAGCTAAAATCGACAAAAGTCATATAAAACCTTTTTTCGTCTTTAAGAAGTAAATGGATCTTTTTTGGGGAGACAAAGTAAAAAAAAAAAAAGTTTAATATTTGGTTTTACAAAAGTAGTTTAATTTATTCCTATAATTTTCACAATGTCTGCATCTCGCTGTTATAGTAAACATATAAAAGAATCTGTTAAGTAAAGATGCCAAAACAATCTGAACATAGGAGGATTTTTAACTTAACTGAAAATCAATGGAAGACATTTAGGATCAGACATTATAAGGTTGTGTTTCATACTTGTATCTTTAATTAATTCCAGCTTGGATATTTAATGGTTTATACAGCCTTTGAAAGAAACATTGCAATAGTAATTTAGCTTCAAATAAATGCATAAATAAAATTCTTTGCATGTCTTGTTTCTGTATTCATTATTTCTTTCTTTAATTGGGGTGGCATGTTGGCGCAGTGCTTAGCATTGCTGTGTTTAGATCCCATGCCCAGTCGTGTGTGTGTTTTGCATATTCTCCCCATGTCTCCACAGGCTTTCTTCCTACATCCTGTGGTGGTTCTAAATTAGGCTGGCGTGGGTCTGAATGAGTGGTCCCTGTGATCCAATGCTCCCACCCCATTGTGACCATGATTCGAATAAGTTTGAGAATGTTTTATTAGTTAGGCTTTGGATGGGTAAATCATATGAGCTATGTCAATTGAAATTATATAAAACCCCAATTCCAAAAAATTTGGGACGCTGTGTAAAATGTAAATAAAAACAGAATGCAATTATTTGCCCATCTCATAAACCCGTATTTTATTCACAATGGCACATTAAAAACATTTCAGATGTTGAAAATGAGAACTTTTACTATTTCATGAAAAATATAAGTTCATTTTGAATTTAATGGCAGTAATGCCTCTTCACAAAAGTTGGGACGGGGGCAACAAAAGGCTGGAAAGCTAATTGGTAATAAAAAATGGTCAGTTGGAGTAACATTTTCCAAACAATTAGGTTAATTGGCAACAAGTCAGTAATATGATTGTTATAAAAACAGTACCTTAAAGAGGCTGGGTCTCTCAGATGTAAAGATGGGCAGGTCTGCAAAATATTGTGTCTACAAATTGTGAAACAACTTCAGAATAATGTTCCTCAATGTAAAATTGCAAAGACTTTGAATATCTCACCATCTACAGTACATAATATCATCAAAAGAGTCAGAGAATCTTGAGAAATCTCTGTGTGCAAGGGGACAAGGCCGAAAATCAATATTGGATGCCCGTGATCCTCAGGCCCTGTCATGCAAATTGTTGTATGGGCTCAGGAACACTTCTAGAAATCATTATCTGTGAACACAGTCCACCACACCATCCACAAATGCAGGTTAAAGCTCTATCATGCAAAGAAGAAGCCAGGTGTGAACATGATCCAGAAACGCCACCTTCTTCTCTGGGCCAAAGCTCATTTAAAATGGACTGAGGCAAAGTGGTTCCGTTCTGTGGTCTGACAAATTGAAATTTGAAATTCTTTTTGGAAAACATGAAAATTGTGTCTTCCGGACTAAAACAGAAGAGGAATCATCTGGCTTGTTATTAGCACTCCATTCAAAGGCCTGTGTCTCAGAAGGTATGGGGGTGCATTCGTGCCTATGGAATTAGCAGCTTGCACATATGGGAAGGCACCATCGTTGCTGAAAGGTATATACAGGTTTCAGAGCAACATATGCTACCATCAAGACAACATCTTTTTCAGGGAGGACCTTGCATATATATATCCGCAAGACGGTGCTAAATCGCATACTGCATATGTTACAACAGCATGGCATCATAGTAGAGGAGTCAGGGTGCTGAACTGGCCTGCTTTGAATGCACTCCTTTCACCAACTGAAAACGATAGGCACATCATGAAATGAAAAATGCAACAAAGATCCAGGACTGCTGAGGAGCTATATATAATCATATATCAGACAAGAATAGGAGAGCATTCTTCTCCAGAGGTCCAGCAACGGGTTCTCTCAGTCCCCGTACGTTTACAGACTGTTGTTAAAAGAAGAGTGGATGTTCCACAATGGTAAACATGGCCCCGTCCCAACTTTTTTGAGACAAGTTGCCGCAATCAAATTGAAGTGGTACATTTTGTCAGTTTAAACATTTGATATGTTTTCGATGTTCTATTGTGAATAGAAAATGGGTTAATGAGATTTGCAAATCGATGCATTATATTTTTATTTGCATTTTACACAACGTCCCAACTTTTTTGGAATTGGGGTTGAACAAGTTCAGCAACACAAAAATGAATAAACATAGTATTTGTTTGTTTTTTCCATGAGTAATTACAAGTAGTTTTCAGTTATCCAGAATTTTAAATCATTGAATCAGTTTGTTAAAGGCACATTTACTAATGAGTCTGGCTGTTATCCACATACAAGGTACAGAATAGTAAGTTCTAAGACTGGCCACTGAGTGGCGCTGGTGTATGGTAGCAAGCCATTGTCATCGGCTAGTTCCATGTCTTTGCTACATTGTAAAGTGTTTGGTTGCTCATGTGCACTGAAGTTTTTTTTTTCTTCAGTGGAGTTTGAAAAAAGTGTTCATAGCACATTGCGTCCAATTCTGAACAATGGGCCAATGTCATATTTCCCAGCTTGTTAGTAAATAAGTCATTGGAGCACTACAAATGTTACAGCAAGCACTTAACATGGAGAGTGCTTGTATGGGAATTTCATAGCAACTTGCGTTGTGCAACTCAACCATTTATTGCAGCTCCCCGTGGTCCTCCTTAATCATCTATATCATTACCACTTTGGGTATCATCTTCAAGAGATCTTCTCGATGATACCAGAGGAGTGCAACACTGTGGCTAAATGCTTGGTGTCCATGCACCTGCTGTAATACCTGCAGTCTTTCGATTACCACGACACTAGCAAAATTACATTGACTTGTTGCTCAAAAGTGGATATTTTATGCTTGGCTCAACTGCTAAGCACATCTTTCTTTTAAACTCAATTTGTTTAGCAAACAAACATTGGGCACAATAGGCAGGATGTTATGCCATTACATGGAACATGCATGTGCCAATGTCTTGCAAACACAGCAGCATTGCATGGTAGCCAGTCTTAGAATTTGTTGAACATATCCTGCGTTATGTTTTCTTACCATATCTTCTGATTAGAACATACAGATAGGAAGCAGTAGCAACCCAATAGTTAGCCATGACGTGTGCTATATCTAACTACAGATGAGAGTGGAGTAATGAAATCACCAAAACTAAACCATAATAAAATGAACAGGGAAACACTATCCAATTTATAGTGAAGCACAAATATCCGCAGGCCTTGTGCAGTTTCATTGTTCCCATAAATAAACCCAAGTGATCCAATGTTGGGATGACAGAGAAGTCGCAGTCTAGTCTGTCGCTATTGGGCACAAGTCAGGGTCTAGCACTGCACAGGGCACCAATTGTTTGAAACTAGCCTCAATCTGTTACTTTGTATTTTAACATTTCATAACCTAGAGCTGATACCATAGCAGATGCTTCATTTCATACTTTGAAATCAGTGAAAGGAATTAGCAAATTAAGCAGCAGAATATAATATGATGAGCGAATCAAAAAGGGAAAGTATCAGGAAAAGTGGCCTACACTCGCCATCCTGAGCTGAAAATGATAAGAGTTCAGTAACAATGCTTTGGAATAACATTTTAATTTTTCCTGTTTTATGTTTTCTTTCTTGCAGGAGGCTATGATGGTCTTAACATACTAAGCTCTGTGGAAAGGTATGATCCTCAGACTGGACACTGGACAAATATCACTCCAATGGCCACAAAGCGCTCAGGTCAGTCTGTCGACACACACACTTGTATTAGTACACACCACCTATCTGTCTACACACACCCAGTTTTATGTTTCTGTACTTTGAAAAACAAAAGTACGTTTTACTAGAACTTTTTTACTTTGGTTTTAGTATAGCCCACCAGTGTGATTTTATGAGGATGGATTTTTGTTTACTTACAGACCGCTGAGGGTATGTATTCAGTGGCTCTGAGGCTTCGGATCTGTGCTGGTATCCAGAAGGTTGCTGGTTCGAAACCCTGTTACTGCCAAAAGAGATCCTACTCTGCTGGTCCCTGGGGTGCTGTACAAAGGCTGACCCTACGCTCAGACCCCCAGGGGTATGCGAAAACTAACAAATGCCTAATGCAAGAAATTGTATAAGGTGACATAAAGAACAAATAGTTAACGTTCCCACCCCTTCACCTACACTGTGGTTTCCTCCTACATGCATTGTACATTCAGACCCTAGTACGGTGTGTCCTTGGGATGTCTGCTAGTTCCATGAGCCTCTTCAGAGCACATTGGCTGGAAATTCTTCCAAAGGTCATATCATTTGAAAAGCACAACTGCAGTTTCTCTTTAGAATGCACCAAACGTTTCTTGTCAGTATGTTGTTGCACTTTAGCCTCTAAGAGAGATATATAGATTTTTGGTTATTGGAGAGAGAACTGTAATTGTGATCAGTTTTCAATTCCGTAATATATTCTCAAGGTAATCACTCCAATAGTAAAGGTGAATATTTACTCAGGTAAATACAAACTTGCTAGTTTACAAATGTGATGTAACCTAAATAAAGAATTCTGCTAAGGAAATGGCAGTTTGGATTCCACGGACGTAGCCGCAAAGCTGCACTGCTTGGCTGTTGATAATTCTCACTCACCTTATCCACATGATGAGATGAGACCAAATTTGGAATTAAAATACATTCATGATACCTTCCTGTCTCAGAACTACTTATAACCACTCTGGGCAGGTGAAAGAAGGCAAATAAAAATATACTAAATGCAGCAGAGTGTTAGCCATAAAGACACCAATTCAGGTCCAACCATTGATTCACCATGGGACCCTCGGTGTGTCTCACAACCTACCAGTGTTCTGTTTTGTAAATCGCTTTGAGTAAAAGTGCAAAGCCCACCTAGTAATCCACTCTAATTAATGCTAATATTTGCATATTGAGAACTTGAATGATAATTCAGTGAACAGCAGTAGGCGCCAGTGCTTATTGCTTTTCATTTTTGCAGCTTCATTGCTGTTCAGGCAGAAAATGAAATTGCAAATGGTGTTCATTTCATTTTATTTTTAATTTTTGCAGCATCTTTGTGCGTAAATGTTGAAAAATAAGTTACAAAAGAGAGATTGCATTTTCATTTTATAATTTTAATCTTCATTTCCTTTTTCTCCCCATAGTTCAAAAGCTTGCCACGTGAAGTTCCCATAATCATTCCAGGGCTTTTTGCAGCTAGTCAACCAGACAATATTATTATTATTATTATGAATAATAATAATCTATAACATCTTTCCCATGCTAAAGGCACTTCACAGAGTCTTAGAACAGCAGGTATATGTAACATTGGATACAAATGTTTCCTGAACACTAAAACAGATAGCAACAGGATACACAAAGCATTAGTAGAATAAAAGACAATAAACCAAAATAAAATACTAAATTTTAATACTAAAAGAAAAGCCTAGCAAATAGCATAATTTGTGATATAACACACACAAATTATACTGAGCATCTGGGCGGAGAAGAACACTGAAAAGAGGGAGCAGAATACCAGGTTAAGTTAGATGCTTTCCTGAACAGATGAGTTTGAAGTTGTTTTTTAAAAGAAGGAATTGAGTTGGCTGATCTCGTTAATTTCGGGGGGTCATTCAAAGTCTGTGTGCTATATAGCTGAAGGCCTCTGCTGTCACCCATAGAGTGCTAGTTAGTGTAGGGCACAACAAGATGGCCAGAATCATCAGAGGACCTTAGTGGGAGTAATGGAGAAAGTCACTGTTGTAGTCCAGTGAGAGGCCATTTAAAGCCTTGTAGGTTATTGGCAGAATTGTATATTCAGTCCTGTAAGACACGGGGAGACAGAGGAGGCGAAGCAGGGATGGCTGTGATGTGCTTGCTGTTGCTGGTTCGAGTAAGGACTCTTGCATCAGAGTTTTGAATCAACGGGAGCTGTGATATAAGATCTGAAGGGGCACCTGCCAGTAGGGAGTTACAATAATCGATGAGGGATGTGATAAAAGCAAGGACAAGTTTCTCAGCATTAGAAAAGGAGAGGAATGAGCGAACATGGGATATGTTACGGAGGTGAAAGTTTCTTAACTTTTTTAGGGCTAATTTTTTTTTTATTTCTTTTCTCCCAGGGCTGAATATTTTTCCAAAAACTAACTTTTTTTAAAAAAGGAACACAATGTAATTGTTTAACTTATCAAATCAACAGCAAATATTTACTTTTGACAAATGTTACTGTCTTGCATGTTGTATGAGCCTGCATACTCTATGATTTCAGATACATGTTACACAGCAAAGTCTGATCTCGTTCAAAACAGCCAGTTGCATGCATTGCCACATTGCACTGCTTACAGTATGTGTTGCATTGGTGCCTTCCTTTTCAATTGTCTGTTGCTGCACTTTCTCACATATATTGTTAGTGTGTACTGTAGAGAGACGAGTCACCCGTTTGACATCGTGCCATGCCACTGCCACCAAGTTTTCCACCTGCATGAAAACCGTATTGTCACCTCTTTTCATCTTCAGCCTGTCTAGCTTCAACTGTGAAGGCCTGTGTCTCCTGTTCACCCTCACTGTGCCACAAGCTCTCTAGCTCCATGAACAATTCTGGGCATGTATAAAAATTGTCCATGTACACAACATGACCCAAATGTTCATAGCCCTGAAGCAGCTCCAGCACAACCCTGACTTGTCAAGGGACAGTTCTCTCTTTGAAAGAAATACTTTCCTACATATGTAATTACTTTCAGGCAGAAACCAGTGTTTGCTTCTGCCAGTACAAAATCCTTTATGCCATACTTCGTGGGCTTGTCTGGCATATATTGGCAGATAAAAAGGCATCCCTAGATTCATGCACAGACAAATCACTGCCAGGCTGATAAAATTGTTTATATGTTGGTTCCACAATGTCAAGCAGGGACTGAACTTTATACATGGGGTTATAGCCTGGCTCAGCCCTAGGGATTTGCTTCTGGTTATCACGGAAGTGAATAAAACTTTGCAGCATCACGTACCTATCACGTGGCATAACCTGTCCAAAGCCACCAGCGGACAGAGCACGTTTGGACCAATGCTCCCTGAAGTTATATCACCAGTCTAGTCCCAACTCTACTTGTAATGCCACAAAGCCCTTCATCTTCTCTTTTGTTGTGGGTTTCCACTTTGAAAAATGAGAATGTGATGCAAGCGCAGCCGGCAATTCAAAAAATTGCTCTGCATTCCTGTTGGTCTCGTCTGACAGTAGCTGAAAAGCAGCATCAGGAGAGAGCAGCCTGAAGTAGTCCAGCGGCTGGTAATCTGTCGAGTCCAACAGCAAGCTGTGCTGTCTTGTGAAGTCTGGTAGCCAGTTTGGCTCCCACGGATCAATGTTTGGATAGTCCTTCCACACGAACCTTGCTGTAGGTGCATCGCGCAGCTGCAAGCCAATCAGCTGGGTCGGCATTGGCTGGTGTCCAAACAGCTGATGCCAGTTCCTCACTCTCTTGCTCGATCTCCTGATCACCGTCAACAAAATCAGATTCTGAAAAATCAAGAGTCCGACTCGGCGATAATGCGCAAAACATTGTCTGCGGAGTATTTTCTTTTCTGCACTCGCTTCACTCCCTTAGGAGATGTCGATGCCATCTTGCCTTTGTTTACATTTCTTAACTCACGCACACGCAAGGATTAGATGCCGAGTCAATGAGTCTTAACTTTCCTCCAAGCTGAGAGGGAATGCCTGTGACGTAACAGTGAGTTTTGTCACTATTAACAGCTGATTGTCGCCCTCTACCCCTGGATGTCAACTTTTGTCGACATGCGCTCTCAAGCCCTCCTGTCGACAAAAGTCGACATCCACCCTAAAAGAGTTAATGTGGTTTATGTGGGCAGAATAAGAAAGGGAGGAATCAAAAATGACACCAAGATTCCTTTCATCAGAAGAACGTCTGATAAGATCACTGTCAAGAGTGATACAGAGCACAACTTGAATTAGTTTAGAAAATGAAGGTTGCCAATGCTGAATGCTAGCTAGATGGATGTTTTCCCAAATCTAAGTCAAAATCAAATCGGTAGTTAAGCATCATTGCTTTAGAAAAAGGGAGACTGCAGAAAAGCAATACAAAGGAGAATGAAACATTCAGTAACTCCGAGGTTTTTAGTTTAAAGTCACACTAGCAAGTAATGCTTTAATGAAAATGAATTCTTAACTTAGAAATTTTGTTTATCACATAATGTATCTAGGTATTGGCAATCAAAGCTCACACTCATCCAAGTAATCATCATAGTCATTACCATCAGGAAAGAATTGCGTCAAGAAGCACTCAGCATATCGGTAGTTTTTTTTTTTGTTTTGTTTTTTTATTTCTTACTGTAGGGAAGGTCTACAGGACGGTAGTGAGACCAGCTATGTTATACGTGTTGGAGACGGTGGCACTGACCATAAAGCAGGAGACAGAGCTGGAGGTGGCAGAGTTAAAGATGCTAAGATTTGCACTGGGTGTGACGAAGACAGACAGGATTAGAAATGAGTACATTAGAGGGTCTGCTCAAGTTGGGCAGTTTGGAGACAAAGTTAGAGAGGCGAGATTGCGTTGGTTTGAACATGTGCAGAGGAGAGATGATGGGTATATTGGGAGAAGGGTGCTAAGGATAGAGCTGCCAGGAAACAGTAAAAGAGGAAGGCATAAGAGAAGGTTTATGGATGTGGTGAGAGAGGACATGCAGGTGATGGGGGTAACAGAGCAACATGTAGAGGACAGGAAGATATAGAAGAAGCGTGATCTGCTGTGGCGACCCCTAACGGGAGCAGCCGAAAGAAGAAGACTAATCAGTCATACATTTAAATCCACTTCTTGCAAGTTTATTCTTTTCTGATTTCTTCTGTACCTGTCCGTCTTGCAGTGCTTCCTCATTTGTGTTTGTTGATCATCAATACTCTTACCTTGTTTGTATGTGATTGACCTTCATGATATTATTCTGGGTCTGTGGATGGTTCCTGGGATAGCTCTTACCTTCCTCTGGGACGGTTTAGTCTTCACCACCTTAGCTGCTAGGATGTAGTTCTCGATCTCTTATTTCTGTATTATTTATCTGATTAATGTGTCTTGTGAACCAAACAGGGGCTGGCGTGGCCTTACTGAATGACCATATCTATGTGGTGGGAGGCTTTGATGGAACAGCCCATCTCTCCTCAGTGGAAGCCTACAACATCCGCACTGATTCCTGGACTACTGTTACCAGCATGACTACACCGAGGTGCTATGTGGGCGCCACAGTCCTGCGTGGGAGGCTGTATGCGATAGCTGGGTATGTTCTTTGTTCTCATATGCTAAAGGTTGGAGAAAACAAAACAATTAAATGCACGCATGGAGTTTATCAAATTCTTATGGAGGAAAAAGGCAGCAAAAATGTTATCTGTCTGCCTATCATAAGCTTGTGCACAGAAGTAGACACATCAAAATACAATTAGGTCATTTTGGAAAGTTGACAATTACACTCGCTGAGCAAATTTTTATGAACAGTATACTAATAATGGGTAGGGCCGTCTTTTGCTCTCTGTTTGTGGCGTGGATTCCAGAAGACGCTGGAAAAATTCCTTTGAGATTCTGGTCCATGTTGACATGCATATCAAGCAGTTTCTGCAGACTTGTCAGCTGAACATTTGTGCTGTGAATCTCCCGTTCTACCACATTCCAAAGGTGTTTTGTTCAATTAAGACCCAGAGACTGCCAAGGCCACTGAAGAACACTGAACTCAGTTTGAGATGACTTTTGCTTTGTGACATGGCACATTATCTGCTGGAATTAGCCATTAGGAGATGTGTAAATTGTGACCATGAAAGGATGCACATAGTCAGCAGCAGTACTAAAACATGCCATGGCATTCAAGTGATGCTTGATTGATATTAACAGGACCACCATGGTGTCTCCACCACCTGCCTGGATTATTGACACAAGGCAGTTTGGGTGCATGAATTCATGCTGTTGGCACCACATTCTTACCCTATCATCTGATTAATCAGACCAGGCTACATTTTTCAGCCGTCCACTTTTGGTGAGCCCTTTGCCCTCTGCAGCCTCAGCTTTCTGTTCTTGGCTAACATAAGTGGAACCTAACATGGTCCTCTGTTGCTGCATCAGGGTTTGACATGTTGTGTAGTCTGAGATGCTTTTCTGCTCACCAGTGTTGTAATGGAGTGGTTATCTGAGTTGTCAGCTCTAACCAGTTCAGTCATTCTCCGCTAACCTCATCAACAAAGTGTTGCTTTCCACAAAACTGCCACTTGGATGTTTTTTTGCTATTCGCACCTTTCTGACTAAACTTTAGAGACTGTTGTGCATGAAAATTACCAAGTACCAATCCTCAAACCAGCCATGTTGGAGATGTCATGTTTTTGACATTCTGCTGTTTGATGTGAACATTAATTTATGCTTCATCTGCTGCTGCCGCCGCCGCCTGATTGGCTGATTAGATACTTGTATGGATATACAGGTGTTCCTAATAATTTGCTCCACGAGTGTATGTAATTGTAGTGGGAGAAAACTTGATTATGTCAGATCTGCTACTGCACAATCTCTGCTCTCCCATCTCTGAGCACTGTTCTTCTCTACAGGTATGACGGTAATTCACTTCTCAGCAGTATAGAGTGCTATGACCCCATCATTGACAGCTGGGAGGTGGTGACATCCATGGGTACCCAGCGCTGTGATGCTGGAGTCTGTGTACTTCGGGAAAAGTAAAGGCGACATGGGCCAGGAAGGACAACAGGGGGAAAAAGCAGGCGGACTCTGATGGTGGAGCTTGACAGAAGTTGATTGTGTAAGGGGTAGAGGAGCGACATCATCACCCACACCTCCTCTCCCCGTTTCGGCAAAATAGCATTGTGACCCCTAAGCTTGTAACACTCCAGACCTGGTGGCCCTACAGGTGTAACCAGGTGTCATTGGTGCATGAGTATAACCACTGGATTCTCATCCAGGAAGACCCTGCTTCAGAAGTGCAATATCATGTTTTGTTTTGTTTTGTTTTTTTTTTTGTTTTTGGTCTTGTTCACCAGCACATAAACTTGAAAAGATCTTGTGTCAGGAAAAAAAAACACTCCCATGGTTAATATTTTGTAGAATCAAAAAGACTAAAATGGATGCCTTGGTGCAAGAAGAATAAAACATTGACTTTAATATTTCTTAGGTGTCCTCCTATTTCATCAAGAGCGGCTTACCGCTGAGCCACTAATGTTGTGGAGCTTGTGCGAGTTAACCAGTGAATAAAATCAGGTTTTTAATTCCGTCCTGTCATTTGATTGTACAGTTGGTTTTAAATAATAAAAAAAAAAAAATCCCAAGTAAAGGAGAGTAGTTTTATATTCTGCCTCAGCGCACTGTATAATTAGCACCCAGTGGAGCTGGTGAAGCGATGTGGCCTCATTAACCTTTTGCTGATTCGGTGGCATAGCTCTAGAGATGTGATGTGTGCAGCTTGCATGTTCTCCTGTGTCTAATGTGGGTGTTACTCTGATTTTCCTCCCACATTCCAAAGACATTCAAGTTCGGTTAATCGTTGACTGACCCTACTTGAATGACTGTGGGAGTGCACATGCACCCTGGGGTTAAGGGTTGCTTTACCTTGAGCTTCATGGTAGCCCAAAAACACCCACACACACCTCAGTAGAGGTGGCAGAGGACAAAACACATGAAAGGGACATTTAGCTTGGTTTGTAATGCTTAGCATCTTGAAGCAAAACAGCTCTGAAGGCACCACATTGACATCCTGAAACTGGACTCTGTGCTATGGCAGGTACGTAGGTAGTTCTCCTCCCTGGGGCACAGGATGTGTCTCTCCATGTTGGGTCCGGGTGGCTTACTTCAGAAAAATGTCTAAGAGCTTGGGCTTGGTGGTGTGATGATTTCCAAAAGACAGCACTCAGATGTTAAACCGTGAGGACAACTACGATAGGTGGTGACAACAGGGTGTGGTAAGTACCCCTTTTCATCATTGTATCCAGATATTTACATTTCACCAATAGAAAATGCAATTCAATGACAGGTGGCCCCTGGGTTAAGAACAAAACCCGTTTGTCTGTCCTTAAGTTGAATTTGTATGTAAGTTATAAACACGTTCATACAGTTCTTACTAAATGTCACTTAGTCAAATGTTTGCCTCAGTCTAGCATTTATTTTACCTTACTGTACATATAAAACAGTTAACACTTACAAATAACAAAAAACTTGTAATGTACCGAACTGTACATAATACTGCAGTAGTAATAAAAGTTACTGTTCATACTGTACTGTAAAAAATCATTAAAGAAATTTCTTAAAATGGTTTAGATAAAAACAAAAAGTGATTAAAGGTTAATACTCACTTGTGAGTTCACATTTTGATAACTTTATTACTGTAATTGTTTTCCTTTTCTTTGCATTGCCAGCACCTACATTGAATTTACGCTTTCAAAGGTAATGTAATGGAAAAAAACGGGCTGTGATCGGACTTAATGAGTTGTGATGTCATCGGTGATTTCAAAACCGATTATTCTAAACTGCTTGAATAACTATGCAATACTTTATGCTAGAAACGAAAGAACGCTAAACGAACCACCACACCTGCCTGCCAGTCCAAGGGTATTTTACCTGCCTTTCATGATATTGAAATGAAATGTTCACCATTCTACCCCAACACTGTCCAGTGTTTTCAGCATCTCTCGTCAAAGCTCATCCACTCCAGCAGCCTCATCACCATGGGGTTCTTGGACCATCATAGTTAACTTTGGCAACAGTGATGGGATCCAGCCAGGAGGTAATGCACAGATAGGAGGGCATGTCCACCAGGCCGAGGAGCCCCTCAAAGTGCTCCTTCCATCTAATGGATATTTCCTCAGAAGAGCCAAGCACCTGTCCATTCTTGATAATGGAGTCTGGCTAAGCTTATGCCTTCCTGTTTCAGATGTCAAAAAGTGATTTGATAGTCTTTCTATATGGCTTTTCACTTTGTCATTATGGGTTATGGAGTGTAGACTGATGGGCAAAAATGGCAAATTTATCCATCTAAAAATAATCAACACAGTAAAGTGTACAAGAATGTGAAGATATCTGAAAACATGAATCCACAAAAGTGTATCATATTTGACCAGGATGTAACGTGTGGGTTAAGTAAAGAGAGAACTAAATTTAATATGTACAGTAGCACAAACCCAAAGCATTTCTATCTATTATATAGTGCCTTTCATCCATCTATTTATTATATAGTGCCTTTCATCCATCTATTTATTATATAGTGCCTTCTCTGCCTATCTACCTACAGTGCCCCCCATAATGTTTGAGACAAAGACTCATTTTTCCTTTAATTTCCCCCTCTGCTCCACAGTTTAAAATTACAAATCAAACAGTTCAGACATTGTGATTGAAGCGCGCATTGCAGATTTTTGTTTAAGGAAATTTCAATACATTTCGGCCACACGACACTTTCTACATGGTTCCATCCCCCAGCCCCCCTTCTACCCACCATTTCAGGGGAACATAATGTTTGGGACAATTGGCATCATAGGTGGCTTTCATTGCTTCATAAGCTACTTCAGCCTGCTTCTACCCTTTGCAGTTTGTAGTTGCCATTGTTGAACATGAGGACAAGAGCTGTGCCGATGAAAGTCAAAGAAGCCATTAGGAGGCTGTAAAACAAAAAGAGAAGCTGTGTTTCTGCTGAGAAGAACCCATCAGAAGCAGGTCCATCTCATCATCATTTATCATCATGCATTTATGGTTGAGTTAATAAATCGAAGCCACTCTTAGCCAAACAGCAAGAGATTATGAATAAAAAGATTCTCTAGTCTGAATAGAAAAAATGTGAATTCTTTTGGCAGAACTCCAAGCATTGTGTCTAGTGAAGACCAGGCACTGCGCACCACCTGCCTAATACCCCAATAGCATGGTGGCAGCATCATGCTATAGGGGTGCAGGGACAATGAGACTGGTCAGAAGTGAGCAAAGGAGGAATGCTGAAAAATACAGAGATGACCTTCAAGAACACCTGCTCCATGGGAATGCCACCTGAGAATTGGGCAGTGGTTCTTCACCTTCCAGTGTGACAGTGATCCAAAACATAACAACAAAGTATCCTTGAGTGGCCCAGACTTAAACCTCACAGAACATGTGTGGAGACACCTGAAGATGACAAATTGTAGATGCTTCCTATCCAGACTAATGGAGATTGAGAAGGATCTGCCAGGAAGACTGGGATGAACTGCCCGAATCCTGGTGTGCAAAGCTTGTAGGGACTTACCAAGAAGACTCGAAACTGGAAATACTGCCAAGGGGGGCTTCTGCAAAGTATTGAATTAAGGGTCTGAATATTATAGATTCCAGTCTTTGATTTTAAATAAATTTGCAAATCTTTCTGAAAACGTGTTTTCACTTGGACATTATGAGTTACTGAGTGTAGTTGAACCAACAAAAATGGGAAATGTGTTCATTTAAAGTTAAATTTCCAACACAAAGTGTGATGGGGTCTGAATGCCTTCTGATTGTACTGTACGTCTTTACTGGGCAGGACTCAATAAAGTTAATCCACATGTGTTATGCATTGCAATACAGGGTTTATAAATGATACAGTACATTCTGTCTATTCTATAGTGCCTGTCACATCTATCTATGTATCTATGGGAACAACAGGGGCAACAATGAGACGCCCCCCAAAACGGGAATGAATGGTTTCACAGGTGGAGGGAGGCCACTGACATTTTTCCCTCCTCATCTGTTTTGTCACTCAGTTTGCATTTGTCTATGGTCAATGTCACTACTGGTAGCATGAGGCCATACCTGGACTCTACAGAGGTGGCACAGGTAGTCCAACTTCTCCAGGATGGCAGGCATATCAATACGTGGCATTACCAGAAGGTTTGCTGTGTCTCCCAGCACAGTCTCATGGGCATGGAGGAGATTCCAGGAGACAGACAGGCAGTTACTCCATGAGAGCTGGACAGGGCTCCTCGTAGAAGGTCCTTAACCCATCAGTAGGACCTATCGCTATCTGCTTCTTTGGGCAAGGAGGAACAGGATGAGCACTGGCAGAGCCTACAAAATGACCTCCAGCAGGCAGGCAGGCCACTGGTCTGAATGTCTCTGACCAAACAATCAGAAACAGACTTCATGAGGGTGACCTGACGTGCTCTAGTGGGCACCATGGAGCTTAATTGGCATTTGCCATCGAATACCAGAATTGACAGAGCCACCACTGGCGCCCTGTGCTTTCCACAGATGAGAGCAGGTTCATCCTGAGCACATGTGACAGACGTGAAAGGGTCTGGAGAAGCCGTGGAGAACGTTATGCTTCCTGTGACATCGTTCGGCATGACCGGTTTGGCAGGAGGTCAGTGATGGTCTGGGGAGACATATCCATGGAGGGACACACAGACCTCTACAGGCTAGACAACGGAACCTTGACTGCCATTAGGTATCGGGATGAAATCCTTGGACCCACTGTCAGACCCTATGCTGGTGCAGTGGTTCCTGTGTTCCTCCTGGTGCACCACAATGCCCGGCCTCATTTGGCGAGAGGATGAAGGAATTGATACCATTGACAACCCCCGACCCCCATGCTCACTCACCTGACCTCAATCCAATAGAACACCTCTGGGTGGGATATTATGTTTGGGTCCATCTGACACCGTCAAGTTGCATCTCTGCCTGTTCAGGAGCTCAGTGATGCCCTGGTCCAGATCTGGGAGGAAATCCCCCAGGACACCATTCGTTATCCATTATCCAACCCGCTACATCCTAACTACAGGGTCACAGGTATCTGCTGGAGCCAATCCCAGCCAACACAGGGCGGAAAGCAGGAAACAAACCCCGGGGAGGGCGCCAGCCCACCGCAGAAGCATACAGTATGCCTCTGTTATATGTTATTGGTTTGAGATTCGTGTTAATATTTGTGATGCGCCATCTATTGGAATGACAGAGACATAGCAACCGCTGGAAAGACTAGGCACTTATGCTTTTATTAATATTGATGGTTCTGTCCCGCCTCCAACCTGAATGTTAAACTACGCCCATGATGATGACGCATTCGTGGCTAAAACATCGTGTTAGCGCAGTTACATAATTGTTCTTTATTGCACATTTATCTTGGAGTCGCGCAAATAAGCATTTCACTACATATTGTACTGTGTGTATGTAATTGTATGTGACAAAATTAAAATTTGATTTAAATACAGTGTGTAATTTGTTATATTACATTTATTTTCAGTGTTGTACAAAGAATGTGATGAAAACAGTCTAGTTAGATCTGTTTATTGTGTCCATGAATGTAAATAACAACAACTATTCACAATTGAACTTTTTGTTTCATTAGTGTAATTTTTGCTGACCTGTGATAAGCGGCCATTCGGAACCATAGAAGCGTTGCACTGCGTTGCTGTGCTTCCACCCGATCGTGTTTAACCGAAGGACGCGCCCGTGTGTAGCTGCCCTGCCTGCTGAACGAGTTGCCGCCGCCGCCGCCGCCGCCATGGAAGCGTCGGACCGCTCTGCGTTAGTGTCGGAGGAAGGCAAGAACAGCAAAAGCGTGCAGTGCGGCCGCTGCGGCTCCACTGTACTCAATGCGGGGGCCGCGCAGTTTGCGGAGAGACAGGTAAGCCCACCTGGGAACGTGTGCTGCTTGTCTTCGGCATGTGATAGGATAGCGTCTGAGGCAGTTGACTCCGGTATTTGTAATACCCCGCTTTTTAAATTTACTTCTGCATGCATAGCTTTTAAATAGCCGACGTAATGAAGTGTAAACTGAATTTTCGTATCTTTAGCGATAGTTTTCAGGCGCAGGAATTTGTGATTGATTAGGCTTTCGTTATGAATTATTGATGTATATGATAAAATGGTACATACGATACCATAAAAAAAAAACATTTAAAATATATATAACAGTACAAATAATACATTCGACTATTAAAGGTGGATAACGGAAAGAAATAAAGACATCAACAGTAATCTCAGAGTAGAAATCATTGTACACATCGGAAGACTATTAAGCAACTTCTTAGCTTTGTGGCTTATAATTTCACTAAAGAAATTGTACGTGTACGAAACATTCAGAAAGGAAAATAATACGTCTGATCAGTTTGTAGTTAGGAATGAAACTAATAATAATTGTTTGAAAATATGAATTGGCTTAAGTCGTCCTAATTACGGGTGTTCATAAGAAATGTAATGATTTACTTAGGATGTAATGATTTATTTTTGATTTTGCACATAATAAATAAGAGTAGCTGCTGTATTTGTAATATTAACATTTTCAGAAAGAAAGAATAACTTCTGATATAGCTAAAGCTAAAGAGAGCTGTCACAGTTGAGCATTCTAAAGGCCATTGATATGAAGGAGCCCCAATGGGGTGTTTTTTTTTTTTTTTAAATACACACTTCTCTATTGACCAGTCATTTGGTCAGTTTCTAGCTCACTTATTACTGAACATGGTCATGGCGGGTGTGCTGGAGTCTCCCCCAGCTAGCATAGGATACAAGGCAGGAACAAACCCGGGACAGGGCACCAGTCCATCGCAGGGTGAACACACACACACACACACACACAAGGGGCAATTTAGTGTCACCAATTCATCTAACCTGCATGTCATTGGACGGTGGTTACAAACTGATAGTCGAATTGAGACTTTAGAACTCTGAGCTCTAATACTTGATAGAAGAGAATGAGCAGGAAAACAGACACCTCAAAACAGTGACAGCAGGACACAGAACTTCAGAATCAAGTATAGTCTACTGAACAGGGTGACAAACGCCAATGATAAGGACAGCAAGGATAAGGGTCTTGTGGATGTAGTTGAGTGGGATTGCAAGTGAGATATATAAGACAATATCTGGAAAAGGAGGACACTGAGCCTTACACTGATTATAGTTTACTGGATGGAGGGGGAGACAGATGACAGTAACAAGCAGAGCAGATAGAGGGGGACATGAAGAGACTCGAAACTCCAGCTAATTTAGACATCAGTCCCACTGCCTCGGCTTTGCTTTAATATTGAATTTTAGTGCCCTGAATTTACGATTGGGACTGTAGAACTGTGGACTTTAATACACAGTAGAGCAGGGGGTTCTTATTCTCAGTCCTGGGGCCCCACTGTGGCTTCAGGGGTTTTTTTCAACCATATTCACAGCAACTGATAACTCTGATCTCATTTAATTAGCTTGTCTTTTTCTATTTTCAGCAGGACATGGAGCTTTAAAACTGAGGGGAGTTTGCTGAGCAGAGTGACAAACACCAATAATAAGCGTAGCAGAGATTAGAACAATCGAGACGAGAACAGGCCATTCAGCCCAACAAAGCTCGCCAGTCCTAGCCACTTATTTCTTCCAAAAAACATAAAGTCGAGTTTCCAAGGTCCCTAAAGTCTTACTGTCTACCACACTACTTGGTCGCTTATTCCAAGTGTCTGTTGTTTTTTGTGTAAAGAAAACTTCCTAATGTTTGTGCGAGATCTATCCTTACGTTTCCAACTGTGTCCCCGTGTTCTTGATGAACTCATTTTAAAATACGTTTTGATCCACTGTACTAATTCCCTTCATAATTTTAAACACTTCAGTCATGTCACCTCTTAATCCTCTTTCGCTTAAACTTTAAGGCTCAGCTCTTTTAATTTTTCCTCATAACTCATCCCCTGTAGTCCTCTAATCAGCCCAGTCGCTCTTCTCTGGACCTTTTCTAGTGCTGTTATGTCCTTTTTGTAGCCTGGAGACCAAAACTGCACCCAGGACTCCAGATGAGGCCTCACCAGCATGTTATAAAGACTGATTCTTGTGTCTGAGCCAACGATAGCAGCACTAGGGCCTTTGGGATTTAGTTTAGACATTTTCTGTGGGTGTTTTGATATTTTCTGTTGTTTAGCATTGGTTCTCATTGACATCCTTTGTGTTAGGTATTGTTGTATTTTGTTACAGTAACCATTTATCTTAGATGTCATAAAGTACAACACGGGGTAAATAACATTAAACAAATACTTTTAAAATGTTGATTTAATTATTAGAACCCAGGAAGTGTAAAAACAGGTGCTTCACAATCATAAAAAAAGAAAGGAGACTCCAAAAATGAAAAAAATATAGCCAGAGCAATTTACTATGTCAAAAGACAAGATGTACGACAGTAAACACTGAGTTGTTTAAAACTTAATAAATAAAATATTTTGCATCTCATATTGATTCCCAGGTGCCGGGATATGTAACTGACATGCTCTCCTTCATGGTACAGCACCTGGGAATTAAATGAAGATGCTTAAATAAGGCTTTAACAACCATAAAGGGCCTCCTCTAGCGAATCAAGCACCGTCTAAAAAACTAGTAACCACTGGCTGACCTCGCCAGATAAACCAGCCAGCCTTTTAACTTGATAATCTTGCACAGATATGCTGAACTCTGATCTGTTTCTGCCAAGCAAGTGATCTCCCTCTGGGTTTTTTTTTTTTTTTATCCCAAATGGTTATATAGTCATGTGAAAAAGTAAGTGCACCCTGTGGAAACTAATCATAATATCTTTATTGTCATTGTAACAAATACAAGGAAATTAGGTGCAGTCCCTGCGGTGTCAAAATATAAATAAATATAATTACGAAAGGATAAGAAGAATTAAGGTAGAACACAAACATTCAACGTAAGACCTTAATTGCACATGAAACACTATTGCACAAGATGTCATCTATTGCGCTGCTGCATTGGTGGTGATTAGGTGGCATTCAGTGCCCTAATAGCAACAGGCAGGAAACTGTTATTCAGTCTATTAGTCTTTGTTTTGATGCTCCTGTATCTTTTACCTGATGGCAACAGTTGGAACATGTCATGAGCGGGGTGTGAGGAGTCTTTTAAGATGTTTTCCGCTTAGGCAGGCAATGTGGTGTAGTGGCTGTAGGTTGTGGGTTCAAATCCTTTTACTGACACTGTGTGACCACAAGCAAGTCACTTGGCCTGCCTCTGCTCCAGTTGGAAAACCAAAAGGTATGTAACCAAGTGTATCATAAATGGAAGTCGCCTTGGATAAAGGCATTGGTCAACTAAGGAAATGGAAATGGAAACCGTAACCGTTGACTTTTTCAACATATTTGAACAGGTAAAATGGTAGATAGATCTTCATGCAAACAGTGCTTAAAGATAAAGGTGATCTACTTGAATGAAAATAGATAGATAGATACTTTATTAATCCCAGGGGGAAATTCACATACTCCAGCAGCAGCATACTGATAAAGAACAATATTAAATTAAAGAGTGATAACAATGCAGGTCTAACAGACAATAACTTTGTGTAATGTTAACGTTTACCCGCCTGGGTGGAATTGAAGAGTCGCATAGTGTGGGGTCTCCTCAGTCTGTCAGTGGAGCAGGACGGTGACAGCAGTCTGTGGCTGAAGCTGCTCCTCTGTCTGGAGATGATCCTGTTCAGTGGATGCAGTGGATTCTCCATGACTGACAGGAGTCTGCTCAGCGCCCGTCGCTCTGCCACAGATGTCAAACTGTCCAACTTTATTCCTACAATAGAGCCTGCCTTCCTAACAAGTTTGTCCAGGTGTGAGGCGTCCTTCATCTTTATGCTGCCTCCCCAGCACACCACCGTGTAGAAGAGGGCGCTCGCCACAACCGTCTGGTAGAACATCTGCAGCATCTTATTCCAAATGTTGAAGGACGCCAGCCTTTAAAGAAAGTATAGTTGGCTCTGTCCTCTCTTGCACAGAGCATCAGTATTGGCAGTCCAGTCCAATTTATCATCCCGCTGCACTCCCTGGCATTTATAGGTCTGCACCCTCTGCACAGTCACCTCTGGTGATCACGGGGTCCATGAGGGGCCTGGGCCTTCTAAAATCCACCACCAGTTCCTTGGTTTTTCTTTTGTTCAGTTGTAAGTGGTTTGAGTCGCACCATTTAACAAAGTCCTTGATTAGCTTCCTGTACTCCTCCTCCTACCCACTCCTGATGCAGCCCACGATAGCAGTGTCATCATCAAACGTGGTGGGACTCCAAATCATATTGGATGTCCGATGTATGTTGGCTGAACAGGATCAGTACAGTCCCCTGTGGCACTCCTGTGTTGCTGACCACAATGTCAGACCTGCAGTTTCCAAGACGCACATATTGAGGTCTGTCTGTAAGATAGTCCACGATCCATGCCACCAGGTGTGAATCTACTCCCATCTCAGTCAGCTTGTCCCTAAGGAGCAGAGGTTGGATGGTGTTGAAGGCGCCAGAGAAGTCCAGAAACATAATTCTTACAGCACCACTGCCTCTGTAGCATATATATGATGGCATCCTCCGCTCCCACCTTCTCCCAGTATGCGAACTGCAGAGGGTCGAGGGCGTGGCGGACCTGTGGCATCAGGTGGTGAAGCAGCAGAAAATGTAAGGACAATCTGCTTTTTTTTTTTTTTTAAATCATATTTATGTTGAATAAGTCAATAGATATAATGGGTCTATTGTGAAACAAGTATATCCACCCTTTGCCTCAGAAACTGGTTTTACACCCTTGAGCAGAAATGACTTCTTGTAGGTGTTTTGTGTAAAAGACCACCAGTCTCAGGCAGCGACTCGGTGAAGTTGTGAACACGTCCATGCAGTTCTTTCAGTTACAAGATGTTTGTGGGTTTCCATGCACTTACTGCCTATTTTTAAATCTCCACACAAGACTTCAATGAGATTTAAATCGGGGCTTTGACTAGGCCAGTCCATCACCTTCCATTTCTTCATTTTAAAGGCATTCCTTGGTTTGCTATTGTACTTCTGATCATTATTGTGCTGAAAGGTTCATATCCAGTTCAGTTTCAACTTTCAGACAGATGGCTTCCAATCTCCTTAAGTACATTTTGATATGATGCCGAATTCACGGTGGACTTTTGACTATAAGCTGCGTAGTCCCTGAGGCAATAACATTTTCACCACTGTGCTTCACAGCTGGTATGAGGTTCTTCTCCTGAAATGCTGCTTTCAGTTTGTGACAAACAACTCTTATCTTTGAGTCATATGTCCAGAGCACAGTATTCCAGTTGGCTCAAACTGTGGATCACGAACAATTTGTGCAGTTTCTAGCGATTAGTCACCACTTGCAGCTTGAGCAAGTGTCATTGCTCCATTATGACTGTCATCTGTGATTCCCCTAGGGGAAATGAACCCTTTCCAGGGTGAAGATTGGCCGCAATTCTAAGGGGGGAAGGGGATGACGATTGGTGGCTATTCTCCAAGGGTAAAATCCCAGGATGACGCATGAAAAGGAAAAATTGGGTTGCAAGATAAAAAAAAAAAAAAGGATAAGAACCACTGGCCTTGATGTTCAATGACAGACTGTAGTCTTGCTCCAATGTTCTTTTTGGACCACAAAGGCTTTTTCCAGGCACACATTATCTGCAGGTCAAATGTGTGCCGCCTCTTTCTGATTGTACAGTAGATGCATGTACTTTGACACCAGCAATGCAAGATTTTACTTACAGGTCCTATAATGAAATTTTGAGGTTCTTGGGGACTTCTTTTAGCATCAGATTGTCGGCTCTTGGGTTGAATTTGCTGGACTGACCAGTCCTGGACAAACTAACAGTCGATTGGGTACTTGTGTACTAAATGGACAGATGGAATGCCAAAAACGGAAGTGTTTTGAAAAATTCAAATATTAAATATATTAAAAATTTTAGTATTATATTAAAACAATATATATATATATATATATATATATATATATATATATATAATATTAAATATAACCCTAATTTGAATATTTTAAATATTCAAATATTCATTTCTGGGGTTGGAAAACTAGAGACACAAACTGAAGAGGGGAGGTTGTGTAAGGTTTCCCCCTACCCATTCTAGTTGTGGGCTCCGTGGGGGAGGTTTCACTGCTGTCCATTTAGTACACAAGTACTGTCGTTTGAAATTTGTACCACTAGTAGATTATTTTTCTTGCAGTGCAATGATTAGTTTTAAAGAATTTGCCGATCCTTTTAAATCCCTTGCTTCCTCCTAGATATCCACAACCTTCTTTCTGAGGGTTTCACAAAGCTCTTTTGATTTTAGCATGATGACCCCACAAATGCAAGAAGCAAATAGAACACCAGACCCTTAATATCTGCACATTTAACTAAGACAGGGTCAAGCTGCAGATTCTTCCTCTAAGGAGGTTCTAATCATTGGTACCTACAGTAATCTTGAAGACCTGATTCTAATATGATGGATTTGAAGTGCTGATAAATTAACTTACTTTTTCCACATGACAGATCTGCATTTTTGTTCATTTTGATGGTGAGAATGAATGCGTCATGTCAATTTTATGTGCCACTTATTCAAGTAGATCACCTTTATCAGTAGGCACTGTTTGCATTTTGCATGAATATCTATCTGTATGACTGCTAAAATATTTTGGGGAGTCAACAACTTCCACGGGTTGTACTTACTTTCTCACATGACTCTATATTATGATGTGAGAAGTACAAGTCAAGGGTGGGTTATATTTAAGTTATATAATGAACTACTGAGGTCTCCACTGGAGTAAAACACACACGTGGTCTCCAATTTACAAAAGAAAAAGCATAGTAGTGCTAGAGAAAGTCCCGAGAAGATCAATTCGGCTGACTCTGAGATTACAGGGAACAAGTTATGAAGAAAGATTTAAAGGGCAGAGCCTTTTCAGTTTAGTCAAAAGGATATTAGGAGGATACATGACTGAAGTATTCAAAAATCTGAAAGGAATTAGTGCAATCGGTCCCGCTAGTTAATTTAAAATGACTTCACATTTGGAAACGCAAGGGTTATTTTTGCACAAGTATTGGCAAGTTTTTCTTCACACACAGAACTTTAGACACATGGAAAAAGTGACCAAGTAGTGTGGTAGACAGTAGGACTCTAGGAACATTCAAAACCTGAATTGATGTTGTATTGGAGGAATTTCATGAATAGGATTACCAAGCTTGGAATGGCTAAATGCCCTGTTCTCATCAAACGTTTTTATAATGTTCAAAGTTTAAATTAAGCCAGAGTAGGATCATCCAAGAAGATCATGGTCTAAAGAGTGTTGGCTATCCAGGATCTGATTTTGACACCCCTGTTGTAGGGCATTCCCAAATCATTCTTAAGAAGGTATCTATAGATTTGGAAGAATAGAGAAAAAAAACACAAAGGATCTTCAGAAACACCAGGCTGCCACCATTTCTATGTGGGTGCAAGTGATGCTGTGGTGTCATGCCATTCTTTCACCTGATGTGCTGTACCACTTCTTTAGTTTGGTATGCTTTTATTTTTGGCTGGTGCCTTTATTCAAACTAACTTGCAAGGTCTGGGTGCTTTTATTTTTAATTTTTTTTTATCAGTCCAATTGGTACCCTTTTAGGTTAAAATACAGTGGTACCTTGAGATACGAGTGCCCCAACGTACAAGTTTTTTGAGATACGAGCCATCACTAAGTCGATTTTTTGCCTTGAGTTACGAGCCAAAATTTGAAATACGAGCCATCAAAGAGCTTGTCGCCTCACATGACAAGGAACTGACGACAAAGGAGTTGACGAAACTACAGACGCATCAACATACGGAGATTCTGCAGGAGATCGGTATCGCGGAGGAGGTTATCTCTTAAAGTGAGATAAAGGAAGTGTTTGCAACGTGGGAAAAAGTTTCGAACCTTAAAGAAAAGAAACACAGTGAAAAAGTTGCAAGTGATCGCGCAGCGGCGCTATTTAATGCCATTTGCCTAACTCATTTCAGAAACATTCTAGAGGGCAGGACTGAACAAAGCTCCTTGGACAGGTTTCTATTGAAACACCCTGCGAATGAAAGTGATGAAAGCGTGGCAAAAAAGAAAAAAACTAGTGAAGAAGAAAATTAAGTTAAGCCAAAGTGAAGTGAAAGGAAAAAAACATTACAATACGCTAATCGGCTTCGTCAACATCTGTTTATTTCTTTTGATTCTCTTTTATGTATTAGGTTTTATTTTGTTTGTATACAATATTTCTTCATTATAAATTTTTCTTATGTTGAAAACATTTAACAAAAAATAGGGGTGGTTTTTTGGGGGCTGGAACGAATTAATCTCATTTCAATTATGAGGAAAACTGATTTGAGATACAAGCATTTTGACTTACGAGCTCGGTCACGGAACGAATTAAACTCGTATCTCAAGGTATCGCTGTAATTTACTCGCAGGTACCCAGTGACTCGGAGGTTTACCAGCAGCGTTGTGGTTTTCTCAGTTTGATTTGTCTTTGCTCTTCATTTGTTTTTGTTCTGTAACCCGTCCGTCTTAGTAATCTATCCTTTTCTTTCCCATTTCCATCAGTTGTTTCTCCCATCAATGCAGAAAAAAACATCACTGGGTGATTCTGGACAAAAAGGAGATGGTGATGGAGACCTGCTGACAGACCACTGGCTCGTAGAGGACATGTACACCTTTGAAAATGTTGGCTTCACGAAAGACGTAGGCAACATCAAATACCTGATCTGTGCGGACTGTGAGATTGGGCCCATCGGCTGGCACTGCCTGGAAGACAAGAAGAGCTTTTACGTGGCACTTGACCGGGTCAAACATGTGTGAAGGCATCTGATGCATGCATGGAGAACTGGCTCTTCATTATGTGCTTTAAAGCCCGGTAACTCAACATTAAATTGAATTTGCCTTTCCCAGTTGGTAGGCTTGTGTTTTAATAACCACTTAGGAAGTTTTTATGTAGAGTTGTCTCATAAAACAGTCTTAAAAATCAGCCCTGCTTTTATTTGATGCTCATTAAGTGTCTTCAGGCTGTTAATGTGTAGCAGGGTGCAGTCCATTCCTAAATACACTTTTTTATTCAACTATTTTTGTGTGTTGTGTCTGCCTTGACATTTCTTCTCCATATTGAGTCATAGACATCTGTTGATCTAAAAATATGCTCACTGTGGCGAGGTACTGTTGGTCAAATCAGGAAATCCTGTAACGTCAGCAGGAAATCTTGACGTGATGCTTCAAAGGACAGGATTATATGGTACCTAGCTGAAAACAAGTCTTGTGTTGTTTAGACCGTATAGGCATCTGGGTGTGGTCTTAAGAAACTTTTCTTTATCTCAGATTTGCCATGAAATAATTCTCACTTGGCTGTTAGCTTGTTAGCCTCCTGCATCTCCTGTTCCAAAGACTGAGCATCAGTGACTTTGTGTTGAGCTATAGAGTCAATCTTGTATCCGGAATAGAGACCAGTGCAGACTGGTTTAGATGTAGGGGTTCTAAATTTAATACAGATCAGTAACAATTAAAATGGAGAGAAAAAAAGGAACAGCCCGGAAATACAAAACAAGTCAGTTTCAGTAATAATACTGGGCCTTTCCCTAAACCTCAATAAACAACAATAGAATATTGACACATTTAGAAATGTTACTTTGTGACAGTTGTATACACTAATACACATGCACAGAGAGCAAGGTAAAACCGGAGTCCAATTCCTTGTATGTGTAAATATATACTTGGCCAATAAAGCTGGTTCTGATTCTTATTTACTTGACTGTGAAGATGGAAGCTCGTCTAAGATTGGTTCTGGCAATACTTCTGGCATCACCCCTGCCTACTAGGAATCATTTGCAGGTCACCCATGTCGACAGAGACTTTGGTAAATGCATTCCCTAGCCGTCACGGAGTGGGATCATTAAATGTGGTGGTAGGAAAATGCCACTGCCTTCTAGTGGTCTTGGGGAATATACAGGGTATTCAGACCCCTTCTCTTTTTAAAATTTTATGTTGCTGCATTGTGCTAAAATTGTTTAAATTAATTTTTCCCCACATCAAGCAACACTCAATACCCCAGAATGACAAAGCAAAAGCAGGATACTTAGAAATATTTGATTAAAAATCTAAAACTGAAATTTTACATGCTTTCAGTCCATTTCCTCAGAGAGTTAAAACTTCTCTGTTGTTTTCTTGCGTTTTAAAGTGATCCGCTTTGCACACCTGGATTTGGGGATTTTCTGCCATTCTTCTCTGCTCATCCTCTTGAGCTCTGTGAGCTTGGAAGGGACAGCGTTAGTTGTCAGCTATTTTCAGATCTCTCCAGAGATGTTTCATTGGGTTCAAGTCTAGTTTCTTACAGTGCAACTAAAGGGCATTCACACACTTGTCCCTAAACCAGACGTCTGTCTTTGCTTTGGAAGGTGAATCTTTGGTCCTGCGTGACGTCCGTAGCACTCTGGAGTCGGTTTTTATTAAGGATATCTTTATTCTTGACTCAGTTCAGTCTTCCCTCAACCATGATTGGTCTCACAGTCCCAAAGTCAGCAGCATGATGTGCTACCAGCATGCTTCACTGTTCAAATGGAATTGGTGATTAGTGGTGCCTGGTGTCTTCCAGATATGAACTTTAGAAACTAGGCCACACAGTTCAATCTTGGTTTCATCAGACTAGAGAATCTTGATTTTCTCATTCCGAGTCCTTTAGATGCCTTTTTGTAGACTTCAAGTGGGCTTTCATGTATCTTTTACTGAGGAGAGGCTTCTTTCTGGCTGCTTTGCCATAAAACCCAGAATGGTGAAGTGTTGCAGTGATGCTTGTCCTCCTGGAAGTCCCTCCCATCTCTACAAAGGTTATCTGAAGTTTAACTAGAGTAACCATTTGGTTCTTGGTCACCTCTCTTACCATGGTGTTTTTTTTTCCTTCTCTCCTCTGATTACTCGGTTTTGCTAGGTGGCCAGCGCTAGGAAGAGTTGTTGTTTTTTCCAAACTTCTTCCATTTAAGAAATATGGAGACCATTGAGCTGTTGGGAACCTTCTGTTCTGTAGACGCTTTTTTTTTTTTGTAGCCTTCCTCAGATCTGTGCCTCAACACAGTCCTGTTACTGACCTCTGCAGGCATTTCCTTTCACCTCATGGTTTGTTTTTTCATTAACTGTGTACATTCTGTAGACTGGTGTGTGCTTTTCTTAATCACACCCAGTCAGCTGAGTTAACCACAGGTGGACTCGGAACAAGCAATAGAATGGGATGCACCTGACGCAAAGCAAAGTTTTTGAGTACTTGTGTGAAAGTGATTGTATATATATGTGTTTGTGTGTGTTTGTGTACACACACACACACACACACACTTACAGTCATATGAAAAAGTTTGGAAACCCCTCTCAGCCTGCATAATAATTGACTCTCCTTTCAACACAAAAGATAACAGTGGTATGTCTTTCATTTCCTAGGAACATCTGAGTACTGCGGTGTTTTCCGAACAAAGATTTTTAGTGACGCAGTATTTAGTTGTATGAAATGAAATCAAATGTGAAAAACTGGCTGTGCACAAATGTGGGTCCCTTTGTCATTGTGCTGATTTGAATGCCTGTCACTGCTGATTACTTGTAACACCAAATTGGTTGGATGACCTTGTTAAGCCTTGAACTTTACAGACAGGAGTGTCCAATCGTGAGTGGTAAAAGGTATTTAAGGTGGTCAATTACAAGTTGTGCTTCCTTCCCTTTGACTCTCCTCTGAAGAGTGACAGACAGCATGGGATCCTCAAAGCAACTCTCCAAAGATCTGAAAACAAAGATTGTTGAGTCTCCTGGTTTAGGGGAAGGCTACAAAAAGCCATCTCAGAGGTTTAAACTGTCAGTTTCAAGTGTAAGGAATGGAATCAGGAAATGGAAGGCCACAGGCACAGTTGCTGTTAAACCAACTCGGGTCTGGCAGGCCAAGAAAAATACAGGAGCAGCATATGGCAGGATTGTGAGAATGGTTACAGACAACCCACAGATCACCTCCAAAGACCTGCAAGAACATCTCGCTGCAGATGGTGTATCTGTACATCGTTCTACAATTCAGCGCAATTTGCACAAAGAACATCTGTATGGCAGGGGGATGAGAAAGAAGCCCTTTCTGCACTCACGTTGCCACAAACAGAGTCGCTTGTTGTACTCAAATGCTCATTTAGACAAGTCAGATTCATTTTGGAACAAAGTGCTTTGGACTGATGAGGCACAAATTGAGTTGTTTGGTCCTAACAAAAAACACTTTGCATGGCGGAAGAAGAACACCACATTCCAAGATTAACACCTGCTACCTACTGTCAAATGTGGTGGAGGTCCCATCATGCTGTAGGGCTGTGTGGCTAGTTCAGGGACTGGGGCCCTTGTTAAAGTCGAGGGCCGGATGAATTCAACCCAATAGCAACAAATTCTTCAGGATAATGTTCAGGCATCAGTCACAAAGTTGAAGTTACGCAGGGGTTGGATATTCCAACAAGACAATGACCCAAAACACAGTTCGAAATCTACAAAGGCATTCATGCAGCATGTGTTCATGTGTTTGTGTGTGCATGAGACATAAGGTCAGGACAGGTCAGGTTGGAGGGCATGCACTGGTACAACGTGTTGCTACACCCTCCACACGACAAAACAGCTTTGGGTCCTGGTTGGCAACCCCCCAGGCAGACACGCAGTCCACTCCCACCCCCTCAGAAGTGACCTGTCTGTCTGCCGCAGCCAGGTGTTATGTGGGCGGCCCCTTGGTCTGGTCCAGCCACTCGAGTCCTCAGCAATGAGAATTCTGCAAGCTGGATCACCCTCAGGGAATCGTTCCACATGGCTGTAGTGTCGTAACTGACGCTCCCTCACAATGCAGGTCATGTGCCTCATTTGAGCAATACAAAGTCAAACCAGTGGGAACCAAGGATTCTCCAAAGAATATGAACATATGAAGGAGTCCAGTCTTCATCACGAGTCACTGGATATTGTCCTTGTCTCGCAACCATATAGCAAGATAGGAAGCACCAGGACTCTAAAGACTTGGACCTTCGTCCTTTTGCATAGATATTGGGAGTACCACACGCACCTTTACAGTGACCTTATGACCCGATTGCTCTCCCAATCCATCTACTGACTTCATAGGAAGAGTCACCAGAGACACGAATGTCACTGCTGAGGTAAGTAACCTGCTCGATGAGGTCGACGCTCTCTCCGCAAACAGACACACTGCTGATGGCCGTGCCCAAGAGGTCATTAAAAGCCTGGATGTTGGATTTTATGAGGATGCTTCACAAGCCCAGACACTCAGACCCCTCATTCAGTCTCTCGAGAGTCCTGATCAGAGTCTCCACTGACTCCAAGAAGATCACAGCATCGTCGGTAAAGTCAAGATCAGTGAATCTTTCTTCACCAACAGATGCCTCACAGCTGCCAGACCCCACCAACTTCCCCAACACCCTGTCCATGCAAGCACTGAACAGAGTAGGAGCAAAAACAGACCTCTGACAGACCCCAGAATCAATTAGGAAAAACACAGAGGTTCTGTCTCCACTCTGCACAGCACTCACAGTACCAGTTTACAGGCTGGCCATGATATCCAGCAACTCTAGGGGGAATCCCACAAAGTCTCTGGATGTCCCACAGGGCAGCTCAATCAACTGAGTCGAATGCTTTACAAAAATTGACAAAGGCTGCAAGGAAACTCTGCCGATATTCACGTTTGGACTTGATGAGAACCCTCAGTGCCAGGATGCGGCTGATAAACCAGACTGCTCTGGTCACTGGTATTTGAGCAGGTGATCACGGATCCTATTTAGGATGACCCTAGCAAGGACCTTACCTGGCACCAAGAACATTGTTATCCCCCTGTAGTTAGAGATCACCCTTCCCTTTGCCAAGACAAGGACGAAAAGTCCTGTTTTTTTGTCCGTTGGGATGACACCTGTCTCCCAAATGGAAGCAAAGACTGCCTGCAATGTCTGGAGGACAGCCTTGCCACCAGCCTGGAGAAGTTCATTCTGGATACCACAGATCACTGCAGCCTTCCCTATCTTCAGCTCGTTCAATGTCTTTCCAGTCTCAGTGAGACCGGGTGGTCCACAGCTAATTAGAGAATCAGCCTCAAGAACCGTGGACCCAATGTCCTAGCCAGAGGATGAGCTTGAAACAACAGCTCAAAGTAGTCATCTGTAAGAACCGTTCCATCATCCACCCTGAGACATAAGAGCTGACTAAAACTTCACTCTGTGTGATTTGGCCTCAGCAGGCGTCTCTACTGAATTGATTTCTACTCTCACTTCCAAAAAGATGGCAACAGAAGTGCGCCACACTGTCATTTTTTGCACTGTACACCACCCTTGATCTGCAGTACTTGTCTTTTCTCAATTTTTCATTTGTATATAATGATTAGTGTTAGTAAATTGACTGCCATCGTTATTTACAGAAAAACTTTTCTTCTAACCTGACTTGGCCCCTTCCTCACCGTTGATCAGTGGTCTTTATCTGAGAACTGTTTCAGGCCAGAGAGTGGGGTCGTCATTCATAATGGCAGTGTTGTTTTGTCTGTGATGTGTCACCCGGGGTTTCTCCCCTGGCTGGGGTTCATATTCTTGTTTCTGTATTTTTTTGTCCACTTTTTGTTTGTTGTTTTATGTTAATGTTTTACTTTCATGTATCACGTGCGTTGTGTTTTGTGGGTGGTCCCCTAAGTGGGGACGTAGAGAGTGGGGAGTAGGTGAGGTAAATGGAGAAAAGGAGAGGATAGTAGATTTTGCCATGGCATCTGATTTGGTAATCGTTAACACATTTTTTGAAAAGAAAGAAAATCAGCTTGTGACTTGTGAATGGAGGAAAAGCAAGTCAAATTGTCCTTCTAATACAGTTAGGTCCATAAATATTTGGACAGAGACAGCTTTTTTTCTCATTTTGGTTCTGTACATTACCACAATGAATTTGAAATTAAACAACTCCGATGCAGTTGAAGTGCAGACTTTCAGCTTTAATTCAGTGGGTGAACAAAATGATTGCATAAAAATGTGAGGCAACTAAAGCATTTTTTGAACATAATCCCTTTATTTCAGGGGTTCAAAAGTAACTGGACAATTGACTCAAAGGCTACTTCATGGCAGGTGTGTTCAAGTCCGTCGTTCTGTTATTATCAATTAAGCAGATAAAAGGCCTGGAGTTGATTTGAGGTGTGGTGCTTGCATGTGGAAGATTTTGCTGTGAACAGACAACATGCGGTCAAAGGAGCTCTCCATGCAGGTGAAAGAAGCCATCCTTAAGCTGCGAAAACAGAAAAAACCATCCGAGAAATTGCTACAATATTACGAGTGGCAAAATCTACAGTTTGGTACATCATGAGAAAGAAAGCAAGCACTGGTGAACTCAGCAACGCAAAAGACCTGGACGTCCATGGAAGACAATGGTGGTGGATGATCGCAGAATCATTTCCATGGTGAAGAGAAACCCCTTCACAACAGCCAACCAAGTGAACAACACTCTCCAGGGGGGTCAGCGTATCGATATCCAAGTCTACCATAAAGAGAAGACTGCATGAAAGTAAATACAGAGGGTGCACTGCAAGGTGCAAGCCACTCATAAGCCTCAAGAATAGAAAGGCTAGATTGGACTTTGCTAAAGAACATCTAAAAAAGCCAGCACAGTTCTGGAAAAACATTCTTTGGACAGATGAAACCAAGATCAACCTCTACCAGAATGATGGCAAGAAAAAAGTATGGAGAAGGCGTGGAACAGCTCATGATCCAAAGCATAGCACATCATCTGTAAAACACGGTGGAGTCAGGCAGTGTGATGGCTTGGGCGTGCATGGCTGCCAGTGGCACTGGGACACTAGTGTTTATTGATGATGTGACACAGGACAGAAGCAGCCGAATGAATTCTGAGGTGTTCAGAGACATACTGTCTGCTCAAATCCAGCTAAATGAGTCAAATTGATTAGGCGGCGTTTCATGATACAGATGGACAATGACCCAAAACAGACAGCCAAAGCAACCCAGGAGTTTATTAAAGCAAAGAAGTGGAAAATTCTTGAATGGCCAAGTCAGTCACCTGATCTCCACCCAATTGAGCAGGCATTTCACTTGTTGAAGACTAAACTTCGGACAGAAAGGCCCACAAACAAACAGCAACTGAAAGCAAAGCCGCTGCAGTAAAGGCCTGGCAGAGCATTAAAAAGGAGGAAACCCAGCATCTGGTGATGCCCAAGAGTTCAAGACTTCAGGCTGGCATTGCCAGCAAAGGGTTTTCAACCAAGTATTAGAAATTAACATTTTATTTCCAATTATTTAATTTGTCCAGTTACTTTTGAGCCCCTGAAATGAAGGGATTGTGTTAAAAAAATATCTTGGTTGCCTCACATTTGTATGCAATCTTTTGTTCAAAACACTGAATTAAAGCTGAAAGTCTGCACTTCAACTGCATCTGAGTTGTTTCATTTCAAATTCATTGTGGTGATGTACAGAACCAAAATGAGAAAAAAGTTGTCTCTGTCCAAATATTTATGGACCTAACTGTATGTGGACAGTCTCATTTGAAAGAAGGTCCTCCTTGAGCAATAATCAATGTTGCCTGCTTAAATTGTCTGTGGCGACTAATGATGAGCCTCGTCACAAACCGTACGTCCTTTAAATGAAGTGCTGAGTCACAACTCAAATGCAGGCTACCCCTGATCCAAAATGAGTCACGAGCTATTCTTTATGTCATGCTGTCACATACAGTGTGTGTGCCTGGGGATTAACTTCCAGGCTCTGCTGAGGTAAGCAATACCAGTCCAGGACAAAGAGGGGGTGTTCACATTAATGATGTCCCTCCTTTCCCACATGCAGCTCCAAGGAAGCCCCTTCCAGTCTTCTTCTTTCAGCTGCTCCCGTTAAGGGTTGCCACAGCGGATCATCTTCTTCCATATCTTTGTCCTCTGTATCTTGTTCTGTTATACCCATACATGCATGTCCTCTCTCACCACATCCATAAACCTTCTCTTAGGTCTTCCTCTTCTCCTCTTCCCTGGCAGCTCTATCCTTAGCACCCTTCTCCTAATATACCCATCATCTCTCCTCTGCACATGTCCAAACCAACACAATCTCGCCTCTCTGACTTTGTCTCCCAACCGTCCAACTTGAGCTGACCCTTTAATGTCCTAATTTCTAATCCTGTTCATCCTCGTCACACCCAATGCAAATCTTAACATCTTTAACTCTGTCACTTCCAGCTCTGTCTCCTGTGCCACCGTCTCCAGCCCGTATAACATAGCTGGTCTCACTACCATCCTGTAGACCTTCCCTTTCACTCTTGCTGATACCCGTCTGTCACAAATCACTCCTGACACTCTTCTCCACCCATTCCACCCTGCCTGCACTCTCTTCTTCACTTCTCTTCCACAATCCCTGTTACTCTGTACTGTTGATCCCAAGTATTTAAACTCCTCCACCTTCACCAACTCTACTCCCTTCTTCCTCAGCATTTCACTGATCTCCCTCTCATTCACACACATGTATTCTGTTGTTTCTGTTGTTCCTACTGACCTTCATTCCTCTCCTCTCTAGAGCAGATCTCCACCTCTCCAGGGTCTCCTCAACCTCCTCCCTACTCTCTCTACAGATCACAATGTCATCAGCAAACATCATAGTCCACAGGGACGCCTGTCTAATCTCATCTGTCAACCTGTCCATCACCACTGCAAATAAGAAAGGGCTCAGAGCCAATCCCTGATGTAATCCCACCTCCACCTAGAATGCATCCATCGCTCCTACTGCAGACCTCACCACGGTCACACTTCCCTTGTAGTTGTCCTGTACAACTCTTATCAACTGTACAACCCTTCCAGTAGGGGCTTAATAAAGCCAACTGGTCCCCAACAGGGTGGCATCTGCACCTGGAATTATGACCTGGAGCAAGCTCTACTGTGTTATTATAGCTGCCAAACGACTGAAATCAATTCTATTTATCGGGCTAAAATGCCATCTTTTGTTGGAACCTTTGCGCCCAGTTTTTGTTTCCTTTTACTTTATTAAATGTGGTCTCCCTGTTGGTGCTCCAACATTTTGTAGCAACTCGTGCAAGTCTGTCCTCAGGTCACAGTATATTCAAAATGAACCCCACAACCTTTACAGTTTCAGTGCAGGTCTGCAGCCACCAGACCACCCAAGTTCAGGATTATCCAGAGGTGTCTCAGCTGGTGCTGAACCCTGAGAGTAAACTTTCCAGTTGAAAGTGTGGCTGCAATAAAAGAGATTGATCTGTATTTAAATGAAAGTGGCGTCTATTTACGTCCAGGGTGTCTCTGCCCACTCCTGCTTTATATCAAGGCCTGTCAACTGCAGTGTTGATTTAGTGTCCACAAGTGACAGCGACTCTCTGAAGCTGTTGATCTCCTTAACTACATGCTTAAACACCTTACAAGAACTTGGTGAAATTTCCATGAAAATGGACTGCATGTTGTATTAGCTCATCTGAGGACAGGCAGTTTCCTATCTATAGTCACTTGTGTGTCCTCATGCACAAGACATGATCTCGCCAACTAACCAGTGACCTGTCACCTGGACTTCAGAACCAAAATACTGAATTAACATGAGCCAGATAGATAGATAGATAGATGAAGGTCTATCTATCAATCTATCTATCATATAGTTCCTTTCACATGTCTGTCATGTAGTGCCTTTCCAATCTGTCTATTGAATAGTGCCTTTCACATCTATCAAACTATCTATCATATGGCATCTTTCATGTCTGTCTATTGTAGATGCCACATGGGCTGGATGGTCATCCAGGGCAGGAGAGGAAGCAGACCTGGAAGGCAGGATAGGACAGGGTGGATGGACAGACCATTAAAATGAAAAGATATCGTTGGGGTTTTTTTTATTCCCCTGGCATGATAGATGGCAGCAGCGTGTCCAGCGGAAAGCCAGCAGGGCATGCCGGGAAATTTAGTCCTGCAGGGGTCACGGGGTACCGCAAGAGGGCACTGCAGGGAGACAAGCTACCTACTGTGATGGACTTCCATGTGACCTGGAAGTACTTCTATCGGGCGATTGCCCTGGCACCGGAAGTACTCCTGGGTCTGCAATAAAAGGGATCACACTCTCTTATCCAGATGAGTTGGAGCTGGGAGGATGGAGAAGCAACACTTGACTGGATGAGGGTTAGTGCGGTTGTGAGAAAATTATTGTGAGGAGAAAAAAACTGTTTTGTGCTTATTGTGATATATCTGAGAGGAGTTGGTTAATAAATCAACCTTTATTTGAACCCGGGACTGTGCTTGTGTGTTCGTGTCGGGGTTTGGGCTTGCTGATGCCCGGGTTTCCTGCACATTGTGTGACGATAACCAGTGTTTCTGCCATAAAGCTTGCCGGGAAAATAAAAAAAACCCAGAGATATCTTTTCTTTATAATGGGCTGTCCGTCCACCTTTTTCAGTCCTTCCTTCCAGGTCTGCTCCCTCTCCTGGCTGGGATGCCCATCCAGCCCAGGTAGCATCGAGACCGTCTACTTACCCCTGAGAAAACACCTCAGCAATTAATATTCTGAGAAGACAGTCAAAAAAGAAGAGGTCAGGCACTGCATCAATTGTGCCTCCTTCAGGGGGTCTTGCAGAGATTTAGTGACCTGGCTACTAAATGACTTCCTTATGGTCACCAAAAGTGAGAATTTGTTGGGGTTCATCACAGACTGGGATTCTCGTCCACTGCCTTAAATTATGCATGTCAATGCTGCCAGTTTGCTGGCCCTTGTCTTCATATTAGCACCGCCAAGACTTGTGATGTTCACTGCGCTGCCTCTTCCGTCTCTGGACAAGCTCTCAAGACCCAGTGCTGGTGTCCCCACAAGGCAAAGTTGATTTTCCACAGAGTGTCTGTGACAGAACGGAAGGAGCTGTTTTATTTCAACTAGCAGATCTCCTTAACAAAAAAGTTTTGCAAAGTTGCAAAAAAAATTGACTACAGTGTCATCGGGACAAAAACTGACAGGGGTGAATGAAGCCAAAGACTCGGCCACATACTGCCATTTTTCATCCTCTGTGTCAGATGGAAGAAGCAGCAGCCTCATCACAAACTGATCCCGGACTTGAACCCAATCCATTACATATTGTCTTAGAGAATTGCAGTTCTATCTTTGTATTGTTAGAAGTTGCAGATTCATAGTGGAAGGCTGGTTGATTGAGGGCAGCCAACCTACAAACAAGCCACCTTTTATTTGTCCCAGAGTAGCCAGACTAATGCTGCGTTCCATTTGAAGTGGAGAGTCGGAATTTCTGAGTTTCTAGTCAGAATTTTCAGCTGGAATTCCCCGTTAAGTCAGATCTCCAACTCAGAAACTCACGGTTGGTCTGTCAAGTCTGAGTTTATCCGAATTCAGATCATGACGTCAATCCAAAATGGCGACACACACCTCAAAATTTAGAGAAAGCTGTAGTAGCGGCTGTTTGTGACTCATTAAATCAGTTGTACACACAGTGCTGCCCAACCTCGATCCGGCTGTCTGTGTCACAGCAGTGTTTGGATACACAAATTACTGCATAATGTGATGTTATATCAACAGCTATTTATTCTGATGGAGCAAGCACAACAACTATTTTCCTGGATGCATCCATATTGGTTTTCCAAATGTTTTACTAAAATGTGGTCACCTCTGGTGTGACTTGATTCCTAGCTTTGACATCTGAGGTAACAGGCACGCAGCATTAAACCCCACAGAACATGTGTGGAGATACCTGAAGGTGGTAGTTTACTATGTTAAGATTATTTGTGCCAAAATTAAATGAAATCCAGAGTGCTGACTACATTGCAGTGCAATGCATGTACATGTGGTGCATAACATTTTGGCATTGTGTCATAATTAAAAACATGTCAACCAAATGATAGATTGCTTTTCACAATGGCACGCGAGTTTTATGTCAGTTGAAAATGCAATACAAAATTGTATGAACTTTTTTCTCTCTCTATCATGTAGTGCCTTTCATGCCTGTCTGGCTACCTATATAACTATCTATAATATTGTGTATTTTCTGTCTATCGCATAGCGCTTTCATATCCATCCATCTATCGCTAACTATCTCTCTATTAATCTATCTAGCATATAATGCCTTTTTTCTATCTACTGTGTCTATCTATTGTGACAAGAAGAGACATGGCAAAGGTTTGGGGCAGCCACCCGTATTATCTGTATCCTGGCTGCACAAAGTAAATGTTTGAATTGTAAGTCAAGTTTACAAGACAGAGTCCAAAACAGAACTGAATTCCAGGGGAAAGGAGTGAGGCTTTATAGGAAGTCTGGGGGAAGTGATGTCGTCCTCGGGGCCGGGACTGGAAATGATGTTGTCCTTGGGCCCGGGACCGGACGTGGCGTGTCCCGAGTCGAGGCAGTGGCTCCTGGTGGGATTTCCTGGGAAAGGTCTGCAGGGAACTTAGAAAGAGCGTCAGTGCACCCCGCCACCCCCTGGGCAGATGTATTACCATTATTCTCCAAGCCCTTCAGCTGCCTCCTATTCACATGTGTGTGACACTATCTATCTATCTATTATGACAGATAGGGGGCGCTATCTCTCCCTTGAACCCTTGACCAAGATGTCAGACACAAGGTAAAAGTCCAAATATTGACTTTATTAATACTGCACAGTGCACACAGCACCCTCCTCTCCACAATACTCATATAATAAACCAATAATCACAATAATCAATTCTTCCAACTCCCAGACGCGTTGCCACCCTTCCACCCAGCTCAGCTCCTCGTCTGGGAGTTCCCAGAGTCCTTTTACAGTTCCTGACCCGGAAGTGTTTCCCATCCTTCAGTCCATGGTTCCTTATCACTTCCAGGTCAGATAAAAAGTCCTTTTCTTCACCCCGGAAGTACGTCATTCCTCCTGTCCATGTGACTCGGACGTACTTCCGGGGCATAGGGCAAATAGTAGTCCCTGGTTCTCCCTGGAGCGACCCCTGGTGGTCCTGATGTTATCCAGCAGGACTTTACAGGAAAACTCCATAGTCCCTGATGCCCTGCTGGAATTTGGGGCATCTCCATGTCGCAATGAGGGCTCCCTCTGGTGGCCTGGGAGTATTGGCTGGGATAAATGGCCGGTCATGGACCACACTATCTATCTATTGTGACAGACAACGCCCTTGTCCACCTCAGGTATCAGTCCAGACACTGGATAAAAGTCCAAGAGTTCTTTATTGAATAACAATAAACGTGCACAAAGCACCTTCCACTCGACAGTATTCATAAACTAAATCAACACAATGAAAATACTCTCTCTCCTCCTCGCCCAGACACTTCACCCCTCTACCACCCAGCTCAGCTCAGTCTCAGGGCTTTCCCACGATCCTTTTATACACCCTGACCTGGAGGTGTTCCTGCCCAGTCAGTCCACAGGTCCTTATTCCTTCCAGGTCAGGGTAAACAGTCCTTTTCTTCAACCCGGGAGCACGTCGTTCCTTCCTGTCACGTGATCGTGACGTACTCCCGGGTTATAGGGCACATAAGAGCCCACGAGCCCCCCTACAGCGACTCCTGATAGCCCCCAAGGTATCCAGCAGGGCTGTGTATAAACACTACATAGTCCATGATGCCCTGCTGGAACTCGGGGCACAATCCTGATGTCGGGAGAGCTCCTCCTGGCGGCCTGGGGGTGAGGGCCGGAGTTTGAAGCCGGCCATCCACCACACTATCTATCTATCACATGCCTGACTCTCTGTATATTTATCTATAATATTCTGTATTTTCTATCTATCTATCTATCATATAGTGCCTTTCGTATCTATCTATGTATCTATCTATCATATAGTGCCTTTCCTTTCTATCTATCATATAGTGCCTTTCCTATCTATCTATCTATCTAATAGAGCTTTCATATGTATCTATGTGTCCACCCAGGGCGCTTGTTAAGCTTATTTTGAAATACCACTTTGAAATATCTGAGTTGTTGATTGATTACCTGCATTATTTGTCCTGTGAGTCTGTATCCTTGTTTTATGTTTCTTCTGTTATATGCATGTGAATTTCCATTTCGGATTAACAAAGTTTATCTAATCTAATTCCATATAATATAATATAATCTATGTATCTGTCCATCATATAATGCCTTTTATATCCATCCATCTATCTATCATTAAGAGCCTTTCATATTTATCTGTCTCTCTGTAATATAGTGCATTTCATATCTATCTCTTATATAGCACCTTTCATATTTATCTATCATATACTTTATTTTCCGTCACTCATATAGTGCCTTTTGTATCTATATGCCATATAGTACATTTCATATCTATCTATCTGTCTATTGGTATCTACATCCAGATGTTGGCAGAAGAGGCAGAAGACACGTGCAAACATGTAATGGAAAAACAGATCCAAAAAATAAATAGAGGGATGAATGGATGTTTATCAGTCAGTGACAGCATGAAAGGCTTACAGACTCTGTGGTTGCAGGGTCTCCAACATTCCAAGGGCACTGTTATGGCATGAATGTGTACACATCAGCAAACACTGACTATTAATCTTGCCTATAACATTTAGCCATTTTGCCGCATATGAAATGGCATTGCGAAAAGGAAACAAAAAACTAACCCTAACCAAAAATTCTAAAAGTACATAATTAAGGAATTTCTGAATGGAAGGACAAGAAAGACTAGTTCAGCCCTGTTTTCTTCAGGGAGAAGTCACAACACACTTCTCCTCTCGGCTCCAGGCATATTGTCCAACGGGTTTTTCTGCACTTCAAAACATTTCCTGTTATTGTTTAAAATATTTCAAAACTAAATCTTTCACCGACTCCTCCTCCTGCTCCTTACAGATTTGATGATTTCAAAAGTGAGGCACCCAAGCTGTCTAAGCTAAGAGGTGGAGATTGAAAATCAGGTGTGATCTTTGGGAGGCATTTCTCAGTGATCACCAAACCAGACGGATATGATTGAGGTGTGTGTGTGTGTAATGAAGAACGGGGTGGGGTTGATTAACTAAAAGTCAAACTGCAGAGGTTATCACAAAAGGAGTTAAAACAAATAATATTGATTAAATGCAGAAGACCTATACATCTCTGGGCATGGCAATCATGAGACTGGGACCCATTTTCAATTTTGTTGTTCTTTTGTAAAAGTGACAATGACAATAAAGATTTATCTATCTATCTATCTATCATTTGGATTCTGGGCTGAAGAGTCCAATTTGGGAATACAAGCAAAAACTCCTTCCTCTCACCTACACTGTTCTCTTAAAATAAGGCTGGCCTCTGTTCCTTCCTGACATTTAGCATAAATAACTGATCAATTTAGCACCACCTGTTTAAAATTGTCCTTAGAGTAAGGGGTGCCGGATTGATCTAATGTGTTTGTGCAACAGTTTAGTTGGCCAATGTGACCTAGTGGCTTCAATGAACAAATATTTAAACAAGTGGATGTACCTTGGGATGACTCATTTTGGAAGAGAGCTATATAAAATTAAGAGCAGTACTTTGGCGGTCTTATCCCTACTACTGATTCCATGTTTGAGGCTAAATGAGTCACTTGACCTACCGGAGCTTCATCTGAAAAAACGTGGCACAACTGATCATCATCTATGTGGGTATGGGAATGGACTGGGAAGGGAGGAAAAAAATGAATCTCCTCAGGTAGGAAAGAAGATGAAGTTTTATCAGAGGTGTTGTGTTGTATAATGTACCCAACAATCACACAAAATTAAAAGTGAATTCTGGAAAGTGAGTTAAGTAAAAAACTTTTCCCCAGAAAAAACTACTTAAGGAAGAATTTTAAAGTAATGAATCGTAAGCATATGTATTTACAAAAGTACAAGTGAATATAGGATATCTTCTTGTTTTTTATATATAAAAGTCCAAAAAGTTCTTACATCCTTGAAAAGTTCAGGGCACTTTTCTTTTTTTTGTGCAAGTGTATGGTGAAGTGTGTCTGGGGTCTGTGACACGATTAGAAGATCCAGTTGGTGCAGAATATTTTCAAGAGGTGCGAAGCTCAGACTTCCTGAGTGTAGGTTTGAGTTTCTTACTGCGTAGAAGATTAGGTGTTAGAACCAGCATTTTGGCTCTCCGAATTTTGTAGAGCAGTTGTTGCTAAAACAGAGGAAATCTGTATTTAAGATATTTAACTTTGTGCATATGAGTGTGGCCTATTTGTTTTTTGGTTTAATGTTTCGGTACTAAATTGGTCCAGTAAAATATATTGGAGCAAAGGTAGCTATTTAGATAGATGTATAGATATAAAAAGCACTATATAACAGATAGCTAGATCTTCATTTGTCCTCAGGAGGAAGTTTGGCTTTTTACAAAAGCTCAATAATAAATAAATAAATAGACAAACAAATACATAAATTATTATTTTATGACAAAACAACAAACTGCTCTTAAATACAAACCAGAATGACTAAAAATCAAAAGAAAGAAAACTTCTGACCTGGTAGTCACAGTCTCAGTGAGGCACTATACAGATGAATTGCCTTTGGTATAAAGGAGCCCCCTGTAGTGTCTGTTAACACACTTCTGCCGAATAATTAATTGGCTTAATGCCCTCAATGCTGTGGTGAGCTGGTGCCCTGCCCAGGGTTTGTTTGCCGCCTTGTGCCCTGTGTTGGCTGGGATTGGCTCCAGCAGACCCCCATGACCCTGTAGTTAGGATATAGCGGGTTGGATAATGGATGGATGGATGCCCTCAATGTCAGTGTGTCACAGAGAAGATGTGCAGCACTGTTCATAATGGCACTCAGTTTTGTTTTAATTTTGTCCCCCTCTGCTACCACCAGGGGGTCCAGATTGTGTCCAATGAGCCTGCCCCTTTAATTACCTTAATTTGGTAGGCCTCTCTTGAAGTGATGTCACCTGACCAGCACACCACAGCGTAGGACATCACACTGGCCATCACAGAGTTGAAGATGTTTGGGAGTATATGCATGTGGTCTTCTGCTGCTTCAAGGTTCGACGTGTTGTGTATTCTGAGATGCTTTTCTGTTCACCACAATTGTACTGAGAGATTATCTAAGTTACTGTAGCATTTATTTGTCAATTCAAACCAGTCTGGCCATTCTCCTCTGACCTATGTTATCAACAAGATATTTCCATCTGCAGAGCTGTCCTTCACTGAATGTTTCTGGTTTCCCTAGAGCAGGGGTTCTTAACCTGAGGTCCGTGGGGCGTCCATGAATGAGTTTCATGGGGTCTGTAACAATTAACATTTATATTCACCATACAACGTGGTACTGTTGATTTAGAGTAGATGTAGTAGTCATAGTAGTAATGGTAGTAGAAAACGTAGTAGAAGATCTGTTTTAATTTGCACAAGAGGATTGTATTTCATAATTATAATGAGTGGCCATTATTTTTTGAATAAAAAGGAGTGTTTTTTTAGATTGTTTACTTTAAACTTAAATAATGCTTTGTGTTTGTCATATATGTATGAGATAATCAAATCTTGATAAATAAAGTACATTATATTAATTGTATGCAAAGTTGTGTTTATGTGAATATTTTTGGGGAAGGGGGTCCCCAGCTTTCATCAGATTCTAAAAGGGGTCCGTGACTCAAAAAAGGTTAAGAATCACTGCTCTAGAGGCTGTCATAAGTGAAAATCCCAAGTGGTCCCCAGTTACAGAAATACTCAAACCAGCCCATCTGGCCTCAATATTCATGGCACAAATTACGAAGATCACATTTTTTTCCCCGGTTTTGGTGTTAGATGTGAACATTAAATGAAGTTCCTGACTGGTATCTGCATAATAGTATGCATTGCATTGCTGCCACATGATTGGCTGATTAGATAATTGTATGGATAAGCAGGTATCTTATATATAAACATCTATGCGTGGAAGTGTGTCTGTCCGGCCCGGAAGCGCGAGGCTACAGCATGAAGCTGAAAGAAATCGACTCTGTCGCCAAAGTGAAACCGGCAAGAAAAGGCAAACTTGTTTAGCCGCTAATGGACAACCGATGCGATTGATTGATTGATTGAAGTGGCAGAATCCATGGTTTCTAAGAGCCTGGGCTTTTTACAGAATGGGCTTACACGGCTAGTTCTTAATAATTTCCACAATTAGTGTAATGTGTAGAGGGAGATAAATAAAAATTAACCAAATGTTACTGATTGCCCCTCACCCAATCTGACATTATACGCACCATACTGGATTAGAATATTATATGACCGTAAATAAAAAATATCAAATAATGAAAGCAAAATAATATTAAAAAGCTGAACTTAAAGCAAGCTTTACCAGTAATCAAACAAAGAGTAATATTTAGAAACAATAACATTAACAATAGTATAAAATTAATAGCATTATTTGGCAATCTTTATATATTGGCTGTTCGTTTGTCTGTCTTAAATCATTTGTAGCTCCCAAACCGTTTGAACTATTAATCTGAAATTTAGTATACACATATACTACATGACGTCTGCTATCCGCTTTCGGGGTGATGATTGACCTCCAAGGTTATTCCTCTTTTTATTTTTATGTGTTATTTTATTGTACAATCAACTCTCGGCAGCGGCCCGTGCGGCGCATGCGTACGGACGCCGTTCTCATTTCCTACCACCTTCGCCGTCACTTCCCCTACCTCTTCATATCTTTTAAATCATTCTTGAGGCAGAGAAAAATTAAAGAAAACGTACTAAGTAATTGCAACACAAACGCTGACTTAATCAGTTTTAACGCGAAAAGTTGCGGATGAAAGAAGAGAAGAAGCAAAGAAGAGCTGCTCAGGAAGCAGCAAACACATCAACCTCTGAGCAAACGAATGCTAAACGCACAGAGAAAGAGGATGAGAACTAGGAATGCTCAAGTCAAGTGTATTCGTGCAGTGCACCGTTACTGGTCATTTAATAAGTAATAGCATTATTTAGCGATAGTAAATCAAGAGCCGACAAACTCAAAAGAAGAAGAAAAACAAGCAGTTAGTATGTCAACTGCATAAAAAAATAAAAAGCACCCTTTTTTAAAATCCTTTAGGTTCTCTCTATCAGATACCAGCCATTAAAATTGTCTTACCAAATGACCAGGCAACAAACTCTTCTTCTTTTCCACTACCAACCCGTCTTATTAATGGTGACCAGTTAATCTCTCCTAAATCTAATGTGGTCACTCAGTTACACAGCATGAACTGACAAACATCACGTAATTTACTGTATATGAAATAAATAAATATGCACAGAGTGCATTTTTAAGTCTAAACTCTAATTAAACAAATATGAAAAATAAAACATTTATACAAAAATAATGTAAAAATAACATATGCACATCATTATTCTTACTAGGTAGCTTTAAGTCCAAATGCCAACTAAACCATTTACTTAACTTGCGTTTCCAGATTTTTTTGAATATGAAAACAACAGTCCTATTACTCCACCTCCAAAGTACGTTGAAATGATGTTCCGTTTGGAGGACTTTATGCGTTGGTTGTAAATTTTTAAACCGTATTTTGTCACTTTTGGCCCTTTTTTCTTGTCACAATAAAGCGTTCAAGTTGAAACGACTCACCGAAGGTGGGGCTGTGGGTGAGTCTAGGGGAGGGACCAAAAATAGTTTAAATGTATCAAGTGATTTCCTATTGGCTGTCTTGGCTGTCAGCAGAGCAACGCATTTTAAAGTGGGTGACCCAGACCATAAAAGCGAACTCGCGCCAATAGTCTTTACAGTGCTGTGTTGGCGGAGACCCGTTGCGCGTCTGTAGTCGACGTAGCGTCGTGTAAGAAGACTGCAAGGACTAGAAAAGTCCCTTTAAAGTGAAAATAAAAAGTTCATCGTTTCTGTGTCTTACCGCTAGTCACAATGGTGAGTATCGCGCACATTTTAGCCCTAATCGGATGTAGCGGAAAGCGAAGGAGGCACGCGCGAAGTTGTCAGGCGTGTAAAGAGCGCCAAGACGCGGAGTGCAGCCCAGCTGTCTGCCGGGAAATTGTGAAATGAATGAAGTAGAAAGTTCAGCAGTAGGGGTAACCCAAGAGGTCAGGCGAAACGGGAGCTTTTCGCGTTTACCGGAATGGGCAGAAAGTTTAATCGCGTGAAGATCAGTGCCTACTTTTTTTTAGCCGAGGTAAATTCAGTCAGCCTGAAGTAAAGCCTCATGTGGCCGCAGAGTGTTGAGAGATGAGTCAGTTTATAGAATCAAGTGTGTGTTGCGATCGCATGCGATTTATTGTCCCGCGCACACTCGTTTAAATCGCCAAATCGACGCTTCGGTAATCTCTTGGCATTTTGGCGGAAGCGAATGGATTTGTACCTAATAGACAGGCAGATAAATGGATTAATCACTTAGGTATTAGAAAAGGAAGGTCGATTTACAATGTGTCTCTCCTTATTTATTGTGTAGAAAAATACTTTTAGGTTTCTTTGTCTCATTTAGCCGGTTGCACGTGTGCGCCCCCTCTGCCTACAACATGTAAAATGCCGGGACCGGGGGGTTGGCTGACTGGCATATGGATATTCAGTTGTGAAAATGGCTGTTTCTGAGCGATCCTTCAAACATGTGCCATGACTGTTCGATAATGCGAGTCTGCCACTAGAAAACTTCTGCGCCATAGTCGTCCGATCACCTAAGTGCTTGGCTCTCAAATTTAGTTACAGGGATGGAGTTTGATTCCCAGAAGAGGGAGGAGTCGAACTCGACTGCGCGATGGGTGTGCAGCACCACTTTAAACTCCCATTTCGAATTCGCCCATCCATTTTCTTGTTCAGTTTATCTGGGGCATGGACGTGGGACAAGCAGGAACAATACCCGGACAGGGCGAACACACGCTCTTTAATAAGTCTTTAAGTGCGTTTTCATGCCCTGCGGTTTTCGGCTTTCAAATTTGATTTATTTTTTTTTTGTTGCAGAATTTCTAGTTAGTCTCGATGTTTGACGAGTTTTTTTTTAATATTTTTCTCTTACTTGTGTGCTCCAGTTACTAGCGTTTTAAACCCAGAAGGCCCCATTCAGGAAACACTAACAACTTGCAAACTGCCCTCTACCGATGAAATCGGGTTATATCGACTTTCCATCGACGTGGAATGCACTGCTATATAGGGTTCCGAGTTTGATTCCTGTGTCTGTTTTCAATGTGAAGTTTGTACGTTTCTCCCAGTATGGGTTTTCCCCAGAATATCATGCTTTTCTTGATGCTTAAATTGACAAGTCAGGGCTGGGAGTGTGCGTGAGTGATCTTGAAGTGTGGGCTGGTGGCTTCTTCAGGACTGTTCTGCTTGCTTGGGCTTGAAGCTGCAGATTTAGGCACTGGCCAACAGCTTTTCTGAACTGGATTCAGCAGGTTTGGGAATGGTGGTTATGGCGAAAAGGGGGAGTCCCTCCAGGTTTTTTTTTTTTTTTTGGGAAAGGGGCGTTGCATTCTGATGGTGAAATCTAATCTGCTTTCAAAGGGTTGGCTCTGTAAGCATCAGGGTGTGTAACGCTGAATCTCCCCATAAGTCCATAGATATGGCATTTTGGAAATGGAGAGCACATTCAAGAAATGGCTTAGCGTGTGGTTCTAACACGGGAATCTTTTTCCCTCTAAATTGAAGTGGTGGTCCTTTTAATTGTCTTGTGTCTTCTATAGGTTGTGGGTTTGGTTTTTGGCCCATTACAGCTTAAATGTTCTCCCTGTGGCTGCAGGGGCCTTTCTTTCTAGAGAGGAGCATGTTGGGTACACTGACATCAAAATGGTTAGTTCTTGTCATACTGCTCTGTTTTCTCCTGTCCTGTGTTGAAGCTGCTCTATTTGACAGTCGTTGAGGTAAGGGTGGTGCTCACTTGCATCATACCCACTTTTGTACCCTTTTTAATTCTGGGTTATCCTTGGCAAGAAAAGATTCCCTTATTACTCCAATGAATCCTTCATTTACTGATTTGAAGGTGATAAACGTCAAGTTTTCACTCTGAAGGTCACATCCTCCAAGAATCAAACTTAACTCTTTTCAGTTTTACTGGATAGACGAACAAATACTATTATAATTTGACCTTCTGAGTTGCACATGTCAATCGTCAGAACTGACTTTTAGTTCAATGGGAGCAATGCTGATGTTCCTTGGCTGTTGGGGTAAAGTAATTCCATGAGTAATGCCAACTTTTTTTTTTTTTTCCCCCTGTATATTTTCTTTATCTACATTCCTAGGAAATGTGACCTGTCCTGCAGTGAAGTCCTTGAGCTCCTTCATTTTCAATGCCTATTGTGTTTATAGGTCTTTACCAAGCTCTTCAATGTGAGGCCTCACTCCCTAGCACCGCACCACTTGGGCCATGTCCAAAGAGTTTAGTTTTGCTATCTTGAACATGTACTGTATTTAATGTATCAAGTTGATGCAGATGATTGAAATAGTTTTTAAAGATCTAGCTTATCCTAATGATATGGCACTCTTTGTTAACCTAGAAAGATTGATATTGCCTCCAGAAGCCTACTAATGACAGATGCTCATTTGTCTGTTAGTAATTTGAATAGTGTCATTCTGCAGTAAGACTGTTAAATTAGCTGACAGTTCAGATATGCATTATACGGATTTGCTTTTCATGCAGTATTTATATAATTTTATTATGATGCATTTGTGAAGCATGTAGTGCTTTTGGCTTATACACTGTTGCCTTTATATATTTATAATTATATTTAAAAAAAAAAAATCTTTGAACACATTACCCTTCACAAAACCTGGATTTTCTGTGCACACACTGACAAGTTCACTGAGAAAGCAGAGCTCGGAACACTTGTGGCCAATGATGCACATAACAAGCCTAAACAAATGGCTCCTAGTAAATACAGTCATTATTTTCCCCCATCCCACCCCTGCTCCTGAAGGAATATTTCAGAGAAAAACTTGTATTATGAAATGTGACAATATGCAATTAAAAATGATATGTGAGCATAAGTAAATGTCAGATGTGGCATTGCTTTTTTTTATTCTAGTAATGCTGTACATGTTGACAACATTCTTTGAAATGAGAATTCATTTCCACCTGTCAAAGTTGAGCGGGTGGGCTCTAGCAAATGCTGTGTTTTGATTGAACTGTTGATTGAGACATGAATGAGCTACAGGATTACCAAGGCAAGCAAGGCATGTGCTTCAGTTATGCCTGCGTGTCAGTGGTGGATGTGAGGGCAAGAAAAAAGTGGCCTGGGTCTGGCATGTAAAGTGGCTACTTTCATTGAAGCTGTGAATCATCATCATCATCATCACTTTAGTAATTCACCAACAAAAAAAAAAAAAACTTGCTGTAACATACCAACTGAACTTTGACAGGTGGAAGTGACTGCTTTCTTTTCAAGGCATATTTCATGTTATGTGCAGAGTCACTGAAATAATTAAATAAGGAAAACAAATAAATATAGACAAATAAGCAACACAATGTCAAATTTATTTATATAGCACATTTAAGACAACATAGGAATGCTGTGGCCGAAGTGCTTTACAATAGTGGAATAAAAGAAAAACATACAATTAACATGAATAACACAAACGGAAATAAAATAAATGAACATAAATAAAAAAATGGAATCGTAATGTTACATAATCACAATGAGGAAACCATCAGTATTACTGAAGGTCACGGAATGCAAGTGAATAGATGTGTTGTCATTTATTTATGCTTGCATATTTTGTTTATTGTAACATAATACTTTGTCTAATTTGCATATTTAATTTTGTTTGAAATATTCCTGAATACCCGTCATTGCTGCTTTTTGTTCCCACAGGCAAGGAGATGCAGTGTTGCAGGAGCAGGTGGTCAGGAAGTAACATGGGAATAAATTAACCTTTTTTGCTTTTGTTACAGCAAAAATGTGATACAGGTGACATACATGCATGTGTACATACCATTTACACTATTTTAGGCTTTGTCCAGTCCGATGGCGTATAAGATGCAAACTACATGTTGGACTCGAAAGGTGCATTCATGGCTTTTCTTACTGTGATGGATAAAATGGCAAGAAGTCTTACTTTCAGTTCTGGAATGGGATCAGGAGCAGAGACATTTTGGGTACTGAGGAAAGGCCTAAAATTAGTTTTTAGCACAATTGTAGACTGAGCAGTAAGGTGCAGAGAATCTGATCTAGTATGCATTGTGTAAGGGTGTTGTAAGGAACAAAAGCTTGTTTGTTTTACAAGTGACCTTGTGAGCTAGCTAAACAAACTACAAAAGGCAGATTGTGGAAGTGATGTGCAAAAACATCTGGGATATACTACAATAAATTGTCTGGAGTAGCATGGTGCTGTAACTATTGTGAGGTAAAACAAACTCATGTTCTTTTATATTGAGATGTGAGTTTTTGCCTTTTGATAAGACTTTTGAATATATTTAAATTATATTTGAATGGTGACATTTTATCTGGCAGTTCCCTTTCCAGAGTGCATCACATTATCTACAAATGCAGAAGTCCACGTCATTAATTTGCCAAGGACTGGTCATTTCATCTTGTTTAGCTTGTGTACTAACTGAACAATGCGTTAAGTCCTAAAGAATCAAGGACATTGCCTGCCCAATGCCAAAGTGTAAAACTTAATTATTTAAAAAATCTTGCTACTCCCGGTTCAGTATATTTTTCTCTCCTTTGTAATAACATTTATTTATATAGCACATTTTTCATACAAATGATGAAGAAAGAGAGAAAGACAAAGTATAACACTAACACAGAATAAAAGTAAGGTCTGATGGCCAGGGAGGACAGAAACAACAAACTCCAGATGGCTGGAGAAAAAAATTAAAATCTGCAGGGGTTCCAGGCCATGAGACCACCCAGACCCTCTGGGCATTCTACCTAACATAAATGATCAGTCCTCGTTGTATTCAGGGTTCTCATGGAAGGACTTGATGATGGTCACATGGACTTCTGGCCTTTTAATCCGTCAATGTAGGGACATCATGGTGCTTTGATTAGGTGGTGGTGGTGCAGATAGCTACCACAGAAAACCGGAAAAAGAACAGAAGAGAGGGTAGGTTAGTACGGATTTTGGAGCCACCATGAATAGTAATGATAACTGAATATACAGAGCATCAGGATTAAACTAAAATGAAGTTAAGAGGAAGCCATGTTAAAGTAATGTGTTTTTAGCAGTTATGTTTCAGGATAAGAGTGAATTGGAGCGAATTTCTCCTCTAGGTGTAGTGTGGTTCTTCAGGCTACACAATTTATTTGCACTGCAGTTTTGAACACCCTTCAGATTGAGGAGTTTGCTTACTTATTAACTGTTGGTGTTACATGAATTAGTGGATATAACTCAAAGCTAGACTTTTTATTTAAAAAAAAAAAAAAAATTGGAGTAAATGATAATGCATACAAGCAAACACTGACAAGTTGTTTTTGAACTTTGCTAATCTGGCATCTGAGTTTCTATTTTTTTTACATGCGTCTCATTGTACTCTAATAGCCTTACCTACAGTAGGGCCCTATGAATTCAGTTTTCACAGAACTGAAAAGAAAATTGCAGACGGAAAAGAGAGAACTGAGTTACACGGAATTGCAAGTTTTCTCCTATTTTTTTCAATATTTAATTGTCAAACCACTTTTTATACATCTATAAAAAGAATAAAAACGTGAATCAAGTCATCAAATGTTGTTGCATATGAAAGTAGAGTAGATTTAATAGTTAAGTGTATCAAATTGCACTTTGCAAGTCAGGCATGTGCAAAACAGATGGTGGTTTTGTTTGAATTCCTTCAGCTGGCTGACACTTTGACATGTTTCCTTTCTGAAACATCTAAGCCATCGAAAAACTGAGAAATTTGACACTGACAGAAACTTGTGGTTGAGTAGTGTTGTGGCAGGTACTGTGAATCGGATGGTCCATTTATTCTGCAGAGCCTACCAGCACCTCGTTGATTGGACCTGGAATGATACAATGACCGCCTTAAGTCACGCGCATCTCTTGGAAATCATGCATGGACGGTTAGCCTAATTCTGCAGCTCTTCAAACTGCAGTCACATGTACATTAAGATTGTCATTTCAGACACAAGTATTTTGTTTGTTCCTTATGTTCATTTTTTTTTTTGAAAATATCTATTGGTTTATATACTATAATATCCATCCATTTTCTAACCCGCTGAATCCAAATACAAGGTCACGGGGGTCTGCTGGAGCCAATCCCAGCCAACACAGGGCACAAGGCAGGAACCAATCCTTGGCAGGGTGCCAACCTACCGCAGGACACACACAAACCCACCCACACACTAGGGCCAATTCAGAATCGCCAATCCACCTAACCTGCATGTCTTTGGACTGTGGGAGGAAACCAGAGCACCCGGAGGAAACCCACGCAGACAACAGGCAAACTCCACGCAGGGAGGACCCGGGAAGCGAACCCGGGTCTCCTAACTGCGAGGCAGCAGCGCTACCACTGCGCCACCGTGCCACCCATGCTATAATATAATAAGGGTATAATTTCCTGCACAAAATATTGTCCAAGAATGGCCTTTTCCCTGAAAAAAGCTTGACGTCTTGCATAACTAGAAGTCGAGCGATATATCCTGCATTATGAGATTCCTCGTACCACAGAATTGCAAGGCGCCAGAAAAGAGAATCTGAAGTGATTTCAGATTGTTCGGAAGCAATTTTTATTAACCCAACAGGAGGCTTAGATCCTTACTATAGCAGCTCATTGGGAAATGTAGAATTTTGTTAAGATCCAGACAAGTGCTTAACCTCAAGCTGTCCTAGCTTAATTTAAAAAGCTGTGTAGAAACTTTATTAGGAAATTATTGAGGTTACAATGGCAATCCTGCAACACAGAAGGATCTTTATTTTTAAAGAGGAAAAAATGCTTGTACTTTTTAGAGCTGAAGCAAGCATTTTTCAGTTTGGTTTAAGTAAACTTATTTTAGAAATGTTCTGCTGCTTTCTTATGCTATTAGGAAAGCGCTTCCCAGTGAGAAATTTCACACGCACACAGTGCCAGTGGGACAACCCAGAGATCAGTTGAGCTTTGACGCAGCACTGACCTCTCACCCATTTCATTCTGAAGGAAAAAAAAAAAAATGGGCCAGCCAGAAATTTACATTTTGTAATTATGTGGGTGTGTTGCTTTTTATTATTGGGGGAAATTTTTACAGATGATGTTTAATTGCTTTTTGTGTGGATTGAGTCACAAATCAACCACAATCTTGGCACTGCTTTTTAAACACTGATTGGAAAGTTACATACTTGGAACAGAGTGGGAAGGTGAGACGTTAGAAGGAGCAACTCCAATTTCAAATTCTGATAGCACATGAAAGTGACATTACATTCACATTAAGGGGTTTATTACTTGTCTGGCTGAGTCCTTTATCCAAGGCAGCTTGCAGACCTTGAAATATGCCATTGGTTATATTTCTTGTGCTCCAGTTGGAAATAACAGGGATGGAAAGTGATTTGCTCACAGTCAAGCAGTGTCGGTAGCGGAATTTGAACACACAAACTCAAGGTGAAGCCCAGAGCTACACTACCCACCAGTGTGCTTATGGCAAAAGATAACCGTTGTGGCATATCTGACATCCTCGGCATTGGAATCTAAAGATTAACCATTCAGATGTTTGCCTCTTTTTCAGCCTCATTCCATGTCTTTATGTTGTAACATTTTGCTTATTTTCTCAAAACATACCTGGAAATGTAATAAAGTAAAAGGTAATTGGTTGCCCCTTTGTGCTTGGAAAGCACCCATTTGTTTAGTGATTATAGCATATAGACAAATAGCATTCAGTTACTACATACATTATGGTCCTGTTTTATATGATTGTTTTTTACTAAGCCTGCACATATAGGACCCTTGGTATTCTGGTTAACAATTTGCTCTTTCAAGAATGAACTTGGCAACGGATCTGGAGTTTGGGTAGTAAAACTAGTTTTTATTGCAAACATCTGATCTTGGCAGGCTGCTACCATCAACAAACTTGCGTCTTGGCTGTAATGTCCAAGAGTTAAAAATGCTTTGGAGAACAGTATCTTCACATTTTTTGGCTTTTTGTTCAGACTTTTGTTCCACAACTTGCTTGCCAGTGTCATAAATCACCCTGTAGAGAGGGAGGAGTTCAAACTCTCTGCCAAAAGTAGACTACTGTATATTTATTAAATGGCTAGGTGGGATGGCTGAGATGTTTAGCTATTATCTTACCATAATAATACCATTGTTGCAGATCAGTTCTTTGGAACTGACCGCAAAGTCTTCAGGTTTTCTTTTCACATTCCCCTACATCCCTCAAACGTTTATATACTTTTCGCAAATATTATTTAGTGGCATTTCAAATTCATTACTAATCCATGTTGTCTCCCTGGTCTTCTGTACATGTACACAAGCAGCTTACAGGCTTCTGAGCACTTTCACAAAAGTCTGTGGTTGAATGCTAGGCAGTTGCTCGCTAAACTCAAGAATGTCTTGTGCTAACAAATGAATTCCCAACTTCTCCCTGCTTAATTGTCCTCAGTACTCTGCATAGTGCACACTGTTTGACCATTTTTAGACATCTTTATGCAGTCACACATTGAAGTAAATCATTGGCCCCCACAGACCACATAAATGAGTGTAAGTTTCAGCTTCTTTAACATATTCTGCCTGTAGTACTTCTTCCTAACCCCCCCACCCCCCTTTTCCCTCCCCTTCTAGAAACGGACCAAACAAGCTGCCTTGTTCAGAGTAGCAACTTGCACATTGTCTAAGTTTAACAAACAGATTCAGGGTTAAAATATTAGATTTTTAGTAGGCTACTTCATGAAGATAGATTGGAAACGAAACTGCATGGGCATTTTTGAAAAACCCCTCCTTTCTTTTCAATTGAGTTAGGAAAAGATAATAGTCGGTGCCGTTTCCTGTGGTAGCCCTGATGGTTAAGGCAATCTGTGCTTAATAGCTGGTACCTTGGTCAGTGTGTGAACATATTCACACACACGTGGGTTCAGGTGAATAACCCAAATAAAGCAGAAACGTGGTTTCTTAAAAATCTGCATTTACATGGACAAGTAATCTTCTGGGAGTCCTCATTTTTCAAGAAGCTCCAACATCATTAAACCGAACACAAAAAAAAAGGGTCAATGTCGCCCGCCACCGTGAATTTCAAAATCAACATGACACCTGTTTTTCTAGTTTTATAAATGTTTAGCCAAATTGTTGCTTTGTTCAGATTGTACACAGCAACCTCTGTTGCGATTGAGGCCTGCAAAGGACTCTGTATGTGTGCTTGTTGCTTTACACCCTGTGATGTAATAATAATGCAGGGGTTTTACTACAGTAAATATTGCTTTAAGTTACTTATTAAAAAGTAATTGGACTACATGATGCCTATTTTTAATGTGTTAAGATACTGCTCTTGTGATTGTTAGTTGAGTTTAGCATTGTATGTTCAGCTTATTAACATAAATCTATCAGTTTCTGAAATATTGAGACATAGAATTTTTTCCTGGAGAAGGAATGATGCAAAATATGTATATATAATAACCTATCTCCAATATCTAGCATCATTCTAGCATTTAAGGGTTTAGGAAACCTCTTCTGACACTACTGGGCACAAATTGGGAACCAACAAAAATTAGATACTGGGATGCCTGTTTTACAACCAAATCAAATGAGCCTAATATGCTGAACTGTCTTGTTTCTAAATTGTGTCCAAAGAGTTTATTTGCAGTATATGAAAGGAATAGTGTTTAGAAACCGAAATCTGACTGGTGCCTCTGATTCCTTCTCTCTACAGCGTGAGTGCATATCGATCCACGTTGGTCAAGCCGGTGTACAGATTGGCAATGCCTGTTGGGAACTGTATTGCCTGGAGCATGGAATCCAGCCTGATGGCAATATGCCCAGTGACAAAACCATTGGTGGTGGAGATGACTCCTTTAATACTTTCTTCAGTGAAACTGGCTCTGGAAAGCATGTCCCAAGGGCAGTTTTTGTAGATCTGGAGCCTGCAGTAATTGGTAAGAAACCGAAGATCTTCAATGTGGGGTGAGCATGTGTGGGAGTGCTGGTACAGTGGTGTGTTTTTTTCATTAAGACGCTCCATTTTCACTCCAGCATCTTGGGGAAATTCTTTCCTGATGCAAGTCTTCAGTTGGGCTTTTTTTCTTCCTTATAAAGTAGTAAGCATCATCTGCTGCTCCTCTAATATTAAAATGTATTTTGCTGATCATGTGAATAAGTTATGGTGATGGTTTTTAATTTTATCTACCAATGTTAGATGAAGTAAGGTCTGGCACATATCGTCAGCTGTTCCACCCTGAGCAGCTTATCACAGGCAAGGAAGATGCAGCTAACAACTATGCCCGTGGCCACTACACTGTGGGGAAGGAAATCATTGACCTGGTGCTGGAGCGAGTTCGCAAATTGGTAAGTTGTGGCAAAGGAAATGGTCATTTTCCATAACTTAACATTTTCTTGCTTAGTAAATAGTATGACAGAGTTCTGAATTGAGCTCCTTGTGCCTTTCTTTGTCATGTTTAGGAATGGTTTGATCAGGTTTTATAGGGCTAGTCACAGATTCCATGTTACTAGAATTACCCAATTCAGATTTGTTTTCTTTATCCTTTTAATTTTATTTAATTTTTTTATACACTTAAGTTTGTGTTTAACCAGCCATCCAGAAGCCTTAATGGTCTGTTAAATTGGTATTTTTACAATTAAACTGCAGACCACAGATGTGTTACTTGTTAGGTTTGTTTGTTAACAAAATGAAATTTAGTGGTCAAAATCCCCTTAAAACATACTTGTAAGCTAATCAATCATACACTTGATATTTATTCATAATAAATGTGCCATAAAAGAGAAATGCTTGTCAAAGGTCTGATGAGCATTTTTAGCCTTGTTTCTTCTTGAAAAGCAAGTTTACACAAAGTCCAAGCATTTGGCTCTTAAGCTATCAATCGTTAACTAAGCAGCAAGAGAAGCTTCTTTGTTATTTTTGTAAATGTGAGCTGCTTATTAAACACACGTTTGCTCACTGTCCACACTCTGAACCCCTTTCTGCCAGAGGAGGGTTTTATTTACACACACCCCCAAATCTTAAGCTTCAGCTGGACAACATGTACCTCTGCTGTTCCCCTCCATGCACAAGATGACTTGGATTACTTTTCCTCAGTTTATTACTGCATTTTCTTTATTGTGAAAGGCAACATTCCTCTCTTCTAAAATTTGACAGCGCATTCCCCATTTACAGGAAGTTAAATGAAAATATGCAATTCCTCAAGTAATGTAATATTTTGTGTAGAGGAGCACTACAGTTAAATTACCGTAAAGCTTTGACAAACTGAATTTTTTTTTTTTTTTTCCTGCTTTTTTACCAATCACCAAGTCATGTGGGATAAAACACAATTTATCAGAGCATCAGTAATGACCTTAGTCTGTCAACTCTCCACCCTGTCTCGCTGACTTTGTGTTTGAAATTAGTCTGTGACCCAGTATCTGTCAGCTTGTTTAAGAAAAGTGAGTCTGTCGTCACAATTTGCTTTTGCCTTTAAATATCCACCCATCTGGGATCCTTCATACTTACACGAAGAGCTAAAGTGCACAAACAGAAGTCTGGTAGCTTGTTTGCTTGCTGTTTTTTAGTACACAGTGGCATTGTGCTTAGCTGTATTGCCTCTGCCCAAGATTTGAATCACAACCCTAGTTATTTACTACACTGAATTTGTGTGTTCTCCCAGTATCTACTTTTCCTCAGGGTATTTTTTACTCCCCATCATTAAAAAAAGGAATCTCTGTTAGTTTAATTGGCCATTCCAAATCGATTCTGTATGGATGTGTCCATGAATGGTGCCTGTCATGGACTGGCACACTGTCTAGGAGTTATTCCAGTCTTTATATTGCTGGGAAAGACTCTCTCCCCATATGAATACACATTATAAAGAAATCTTTTACACAATTCTATCCAAACAAGGTAAAAATTAAATTCAAGTCACTTGGTCTTTCTTAGCATAGCATAGCAGAGCCTACTAGTCATGTTTCAAAAGAGATGACATTTGAGAAGCTGTCTTGTAAACTGGTGACAAATAACATTGTGACAGAAGAATGTTACTTGAGGTATGACGGGCATTTTCAATGTCTGTCTGTGCTGATGATGACAAAGTAGTTTGCATAGTTTTACCTTGGTATCTCAAGGAAACAATTTCCGTATCTCTTTACTGGTATGGACATCCCCGGAACTTTAACCTACTCAGAATATCTGTTCTCTAGTAATTGGTGCTAACCTTGGTAAGCCCAGTTTGATTTCATGATGTGGGTTAAAGTGACTTTAGAATACCTTGCTTGCCACATGATTTGATGAACAAAAGGGTTCTGGTACCAACCTGGTAAACCCCCCTTTTAATTTTGACAACAAAAGGTAAAAGGGTTTTAAATAAAGTGGTCATTGCCATGTTCTCTTGACTTCCAAAGTGAGTTGTAGAAGAAGAGTTCAAGTCCGTTCCTCAGGCAGGACCTATAATGCATGCCTGTTTATGGTTTGTGGACCAAATAGAGTTCATTCCAAAAGGGGCACAACTTCCAGAGCACTTCATGCGTGTAGACTGAGATCTGTGTTGTGTACAACTTTGGAGCTCCGGAGGAACTGCTAGTATAATTACTGTGCACCCTCTTGTCCCAGCATGGTATTGCTTACTCCCACAGAACCTTGAAAATGCCCCGTAAGCACATGTGTGCTCAAGGGTCAAGGAGGGGTTGGAGCGTATCCCAGCCGTATTAAAATTGTCAGGTCACATAAGAGATGTCATATTAAGTGACTTTCCAATGCTTTTAAATTGTAGCCTTTATTCATATGTTCTTTGCGAGTAGGAGGAAGTTGGTGGTGCACTTCCTCGAAGATGTCTTGCATATCTCCCATATTAAGTCAAACGGGTCTGATTTATGTCTTTAGTTGTAGAGGCTGGTTCTACAGTTTACGAGAGCTGAAAATCAATGAATGCTCAGCCGGAACTATAATGCATATTATGCAGCGATGAGAAATAAGGAACCCCGGGTGTATCCTGTATTTTGTGTACCACAGCAGCAGTGAGGAAGAGAGGGCAAAGATTGCTGCTGAACTGTTCATACCAGTTAACCCTTTGAACTGCCCCACCTTAGTCATGCAGCATCTTATTGGCTAATTAGATTGCTAAATGTGACATGGATAGGGTTTAGCAAATCTGATATGCCCAGCAACTGGAAGTTGCGTAGTGTGACATCCGCTTAACACAAACACACATTCCCCTTGATCAATTTAGTTAACCTAAAATGCATTTTTGCCATGGAAGATCCTGATGAAAAATGCATTTGGGTAATTGTGCAGTACTCGCGTAAATGAAAGGGGACAGGATTCAAATTTAGGATACTGGATCTGTGTAGCATGTAACCACAGAGCCACCATACTACCTGTCCTAATAACCACTTTTTTGGAATTTAATTTGAATAATATTTGAAACGGGTCAGGAAACAACTGTGTAAGAGGTTGAATCAAACAGTTCTAGAACTTTCTGACTTGGTGCCATATAAACTAGATTCAGGGATTTCAGTTTTATTGAAAGTTCAGGACTTGCATTTAGAATGCAATTTATGTTCTCCCTTTCCAAGTCTTTTCAAATGCAGAGTAATCCTAATGCCAGATTGTGTCTGATCAAAGAACTAGAAAGTTAGATCCAATTATTCTTACTCCCCCTTTAACACTGCTTCTCATCGTTCCCTTTCTGCCCATTTTGTTCTGCTGAAGTGTTTTGGTAATTGAAATATTCTAATACTGAGACAGGTATGAATAGAATAGCTTCTAATGTTTCAGTTGTGGATCCACCTTGTGAAATGGATAAGCAGGGCAATCAACCTGTGAGGTATTCAGCTGGACGTGTCTTAAATGTGGTGTTTTGCTTGTTCTCTTCTCATTGGCTGTTAATATCTGCTTGTATTTTTCAGTCTGATCAATGCACTGGTCTTCAAGGATTCTTGATCTTCCACAGCTTTGGTGGGGGCACTGGCTCTGGTTTCACTTCATTACTCATGGAGCGCCTTTCAGTCGATTATGGGAAAAAGTCCAAGCTGGAGTTTGCAATCTACCCTGCACCACAAGTGTCCACTGCCGTGGTTGAGCCATACAACTCGATCCTGACCACCCACACCACCTTGGAGCATTCTGACTGTGCTTTTATGGTCGACAATGAAGCCATTTATGACATCTGTCGCCGAAACTTGGACATTGAGCGGCCATCATACACCAACTTAAATCGTCTCATTGGGCAAATTGTGTCCTCCATCACTGCCTCTCTTCGATTTGATGGTGCCCTGAATGTGGACCTCACAGAGTTCCAGACCAACTTGGTACCATATCCCCGCATCCACTTCCCCCTGGTCACCTACTCTCCTATCATTTCAGCTGAAAAAGCTTACCATGAGCAGCTGTCGGTATCTGAAATCACCAATGCATGCTTTGAGCCTTCCAACCAGATGGTAAAGTGTGACCCACGACATGGTAAATACATGGCCTGCTGCATGCTGTATCGTGGGGATGTGGTGCCTAAGGATGTCAATGCTGCTATTGCTGCCATCAAAACCAAGCGGACAATCCAGTTTGTAGACTGGTGCCCAACTGGCTTCAAGGTACGTTCTTTTGTCTAAAAACAAACTAAATGTACACAATACCTGTGAGACAAAATTCCACCAGATTAAAATGTGGTTAGTGTAGATGGCTGTGTAATACAATTTGAAGTGATGGCCAATTACGATGTCTAAGCAGTGTGCTGTGATAAAGAGACTTAAAGCTATTGTGTATGTATCACGATATGTTTCAAATATGGGTGCACGCTGCTGTGATTTAGGTTGGTGCTGTTTCAGTGTTTAATGCTTTTTGAACCACCTTCCTCAACGCACTTATGACCATGTCAGTTCATTACACTTCACACCTTGTAGGGCTGCAGTAATATTAAAGAGGGGATAGTTGCTTGAAATTAAGATTTCAAATAAGATACTGTACTTTTGACAGAAGTCTATCAAAGCTATCAAAAGTTAATGTGATCTGAAAGTGTGACATAGTACACAAAATGGGGCTGAAATAATGGAAAATGCAAAGGTGGACCACATTTGCTAATTTTGGCTTAAATATCATAAGTAGGAAACTTAAGTGGTGGTTAATGAAACGTGTTCCATCCATCCATTATCCAACCTGCTATATCCTAGCTACAGGTTCACGGGAGGTCTGCTGGAGCCAATCCCAACCAACACAGGGCACAGGCAGGAAACAAACCCTGGGCAGGGCACACACACAAAGCACACACTAGGAACAATTTATAATCGCCAATCCACCTAACCTGCATGTCTTTGGACTGTGGGAAGAAACCCTCACAGACATGGGGAGAACATGTAAACTCCACGCAGGGAGGACCCAGGAAGTGAACCCGGGTATCCTAACTGCGAGGCTGCAGTGCTACCCTCTGTGCGACCGTGCTGCCCATGAAACGTTTTTCTTTTAATTCAAGAAGATTTATATCGTTATGGATGAAGGCTTTGAGAAGCACTGTGAGTAAATGCAAGTATTTATATAAGGATTATAATTGTCATCATCCTCTTCTGGAAAAATTCAAAATGCACTTCATTTAGCAATTCTTTTCCCTTTCAGTTGTAGACTTCATCTACGTAATCTCAGCAGGTTTTGGGGCGTTCTCTGTGAACTTCTCTGATTTACCAGTCCTGTAGTTTGGGACTTGGTCTAACTAGTATTGCAGTGCCCAAGAAAGCCTGATAAATTAAGTTCATTCATGGCCAGCAAGCTCTTCAGGCATCACTCGGGTATCCTAAGGTTGGCAGCGTACTGGGCAGTAGAACACTTAAGGCCATGTGATATTAGTGTTTCCTGTGATCTGCACTAAAACTTCACTTACAATGGCGCATTCCCTTGACCGACCGGCAGTCGTGTACAGTAGTGTGACATACCCAGCAACTCAGTCCAACTAGTCTGCAATTCACCTTGACAGTCATAGGGGTGGGCTTCTGTGTGCATAAGAGCAGGCAACCATTGAGTGCCACCTGGAAGCACCTACATACATATGATGCAGGTATGAGAAATGTTCCAGACATGACCAACAGTGTCTGTTTTTTTACATACTGGGACAAAATGTAAAGAAAAGGACCGAGATCACTGCACAACTAATCAGGTCTATACAGCCATCCCACAGGGCACCAACTCTTTTAGGCAGCACAGTACTGACCAAGGAGTGAAATCGCGATATGAAATTGTACAGGAAAGTCATCACACAGTCGTTTAATTTGACATGCCCTGCAATATTTAGAAACCGGAGTACGTCAGACTGTGACTAGAGCAGCAACTACTGCAGTTGCCAAGATTACGTTTCCTGTAATGGGACATTGGCTTATATTGGAGAAGTGTGGAGTAGGATTTTCATTGTCTCCTTGAAGCTCTACAAGTAATGGCAAACCAATGTGGGGTGCCATGCATAAAGCCTAACATGTAACACTTAATTAATCAGTTAGTTCAGGTCGGCTTCATTAATTTAATTGTATAATTTACGTTTACATCTTTTTAATGTTCCATCCTCACCTAGGTGTGTTTTTTACTTTAAGATGTTGTTAGGAGTGTGTGATGAATTTCCAAGGAAGTAGAATAGGACAACATCCACGCTACTGTTTTTAACTGACCGTCTGTTTTTGCCTTTTGTGCCCTCTGCACTGGTGTTTATCCCCTAAAAATAGGGAGTTTTGAAAATGCTGTCTAGGATTGTAGACTTCACTTTTGAGGTTGGGCTCTGTCGTGAGATTCGTTTACGGCCCTTCAATAATTGGATCTGGCTCATTTATAGTGTCCTTCTCTGACTGGTCACTCTTCACCACATTCCAACATGGAGGAGCTGTTTTCCATGGTGGTTGTGTATGCATCTAAACTGAGTTTTTGTACAGTTTGAATCCTAAATACATCCACAAAAGGCAAATGTACTGGTTCCTACAGTTCTGCAATAAATCCAGGTGCCTGGTGGCATTACCCTCTCTTAAAAGGATTTTTCCTCCCATGCCCAATGTAGGCGAATGTTCATGTCCCGTGTGGTGTGTTATTTTAATGTGGCTGGAGACTTTTGTAAATGGGTGGCACAGTGGCAGTGCTGCTGCTTTACAGTAAGGAGACTGTGGAAGATTGTGGGTTCGCTTCCCGGTTCCTCCCTGTGTGGATAGCACTTTGATTACTGAGAAGTGCTATATAAATGAATTATTATTAATATGCAAACACTAATGTGGATGGAAATAGTTCTTGGTTAAAAACCACCATTTAAATTGTAATGTTGAGTGGATGACATTTCAAACTATAACAGGGATTTGTTACAATAATTTGTAGTGAAACTGCTTATAGTGGAGACTCCTGTGAACAATCGCTGAGCATGAAGTGGCATTTTGGAGTGAAAACTAGGATGGCTGTGATTACCAAATGGAACCGACTTGTCTTTTGATCTACCCCAAAAACTGGCATAGCCAAAGCACTTCGTCCATTTTGAAATGAGAGCAAAGATAAGACCCCATGGGCACAACTCTCTTGGGAATAACCTGTTAAATGGGGTAGCTGCTAAAATAAGTTGTCTCCAGGAAAACCCTTACACTTCAAGAGAGTTAAAATATTAGAATTTACATGAAGATGGGCACTGGAGCCCAACAAGAAATCGCTAAGCGGTCTGCCCTCCTCTGTAGTTGGCAGGACACCACTAGTTCCTTCATGGGGATGTCCTTGAGTTAGTTTTTGTTGTTATGCTCATATCATTTACATCTATGGATGTGGCACATACTATAGACACAACCATTACAACTTTTAATACATTTTACGTCTTTGAAATGGCATTAACTTATGTTGGGTGCTGGGGGTCCGATGCTACATTCTAGTCAAGCCAACCTAACAGCACAGTTGTGCCTATGCACCCTACCACCTCTCAAAATCTGCCCAGTAGGGTTCTGAGGTAAGGCAACTTCGGCCTCCGTCTCCACCTGAGATATGACACCACCAGGCAGACTAACTGCTCTTGTCAGCGGGGGTCTCAAACCTACACATTCCTTATTCCTTGTTGCTCCATTTTGCACACTGTTACCCCTGGTTGTCAGCTGGCATTCACACACGGCCCACCCCTATCACTTCAAACCTGTTTGATTCAGTGTGGGTGAGTTGCTGGGTATGTCAGACTACACGACCGAGCTTCACGGGTGTGTGGGCCTCCAAGACTATTTGTAAATGAAGTCTACAGGTAAAATGTCCCCCATGGTGATGTGGCCTCAAAGCCACAGAAATCACGGACCATTTTACTTTTAATGTACAGATTTTTCTCCTCCTCACTTTTGCTAATCCCTTGGTGTCTCGATTCTCTCTCTCTCTCCCATAACAGGTTGGCATCAACTACCAGCCACCAACTGTCGTTCCAGGTGGCGACCTTGCAAAGGTCCAGCGCGCCGTTTGCATGTTAAGTAATACCACTGCCATTGCTGAGGCCTGGGCTCGTCTGGACCACAAATTTGACCTGATGTATGCCAAGAGAGCCTTCGTGCACTGGTATGTGGGTGAGGGCATGGAAGAAGGGGAGTTTTCTGAAGCAAGGGAGGACCTGGCTGCTCTGGAGAAGGACTATGAAGAGGTCGGCACAGATTCAGTTGAAGGGGAGGATGAAGGAGAGGAATATTAAATGAGAAATCTGTCAGAATCCACCACCAAAGAGCCCATCTATTACAGTCAGAACACGGAGGATGAGGATGAGGAAGAGTGTATCGTACACTGCCAGCTGTCATTCGTTGTTTTTTGGTTTTTTTTTTTTTGTGTCTGTTTTCATTTCTGTGTTGTCTAATAAATCTGGGTTGAAACACCATTTTATTTAGAATTGTACTGTCTGGTGTTCTGGTCACTTGGCTACTTCAAAAAATAGAAATGGCCTGACGTGTCTACAATACTAGAGCTGTCTGATGAAACATCGTTATACAAATTTTAAATCGTAAATCCGGGTAATGGGGGCGTGCACTGTGAGGCAACTGACATTTTAGTGTAATTTAACTTATTCATTTTACCCCACATTAATTTTTTGCCTTTATTTTCCAGGATAGATTTTTCTATCGCTCTGCTTTTGGGTTAACTAGCATGACCTCAATAGATTTTAAACACTTGAGCAGCTCCCGGTTTATACTTCACACGACGTAACGCGTTCTCCAGTGGACACTACTGATACGCGAGTGTTGTACTGTGTATTTGAGAACGTACTTTAGATAGATAAGATACTTTATTAATCCCAGGGGGAAATTCCCATACTCCAGCAGCAGCATACTGATAAAGAACAATATTAAAGAGTGATAACAATGCACGTTTAACAGACAATAACTTTGTATAATGTTAACGTTTACCTCCCATGGTGGAACTGAAGAGTCGCATAGTGTGGGGTCTCCTCAGTCTGTCAGTGGAGCAGGATGGTGACAGCAGTCTGTCGCTGAAGCTGCTCCTCTGTCTGGAGATGATCCTGTTCAGTGAATTCTCCATGACTGACAGGAGTCTGCTCAGTGCCCGCCGCTCTGCCACGGATGTCAAACTGTCCAGCTCCGTGCCTGCCTTCCTCACCAGTTTGTCCAGGCGTGAGGTGTCACTGTTCCTTATGCTTCCTCTCCAGCACACCACCGTGTAGAAGAGGGCGCTCGCCTCAACCGTCTGATGGAACATCTGTAGCATCCTATTGCAGATGTTGAAGGATGCCAACCTAAGTTGGCTCTGTCCTCTTGCACAGAGCATCAGTATTGGCAGTCCAGTCTAATTTGTCATTCGGCTGCACTCCCAGGTATTTATAGGTCTGTACCCTCTGCACAGTCACCTCTGATAATCTTGGGGTCTTTACGTAACTCTGGAAGATTCCACCAGGTGGCAGTGCCATATATCCTTACCGTCAGAGCAGGTTTGGCTTCGCTGTGTTGTGAATTGCCTGAAAGATCCATTAAATTCCGATGACCTCTTGTTGCAATATTTCTAAAAAAGGATGTTTAATGGTAAAATCCAGCTAGCACTGGGTACGAGGAAGAAACCGTCCCTGGACGGGGCATCAGCTCATCACAAGGTGAATACAATTATTTATATAGCACATTTTCATACAATGTAATTCAAAGTGCTACAAGCACTCACAGTAACATCATTTTAGTGTCACCAAATCCCCAAAAAATGTCTTTGGAAGGAAACCTGAGCACACTGGAAACCCAGCAGGAAAACCTGTAAACTCCTGGCAGGGAACACCAGTGACGTGACTCCCTGCGAGACAGCAGCGCTAACGCTCCGCCACCGTGTCTCCCCCGTGTGTGTAATTATTAGCAGTATTCATTATTTAAATGAAATGAACAATTTTTCTGTATCACACATACTTTAATGCATTTCATCATGACAGTGATGTCAAGTATAAATCTTAGGATTCTGCTTGTGCAGAGAGTTGGCATATCAAACATTAATGTGTTCTGTGTGGCGATCAGCTGCCACCTACCTGATCGTCTGTCAGGTCAGGATGAAGCCCCAGAAGCAGGTAGCAGTTAACAACTGGGTCGGTTTTAAGATGACGTTTACGATGGTCTGCTTTAATAATAATGTAAACTACGAGGTTAAAGTGGACATTTTGAGATTAAAGCTGAAATTTCCACTTTATTCACAAAATGCACCTTTTCACGGTGTCCTTTAATTTTTTCTCTGTGGCTCAAATACAACGCTGTATATTATGTTGCCGTTGTGAACAGAAGATGGTATGCGAGACTTTTAAAATGTGTCTCGTCATTACGTTGGGGAATAAGCGACGCCTGATTATAAAAGCGCCACGAATGCATTTGTATGTCAGAATTTTGCTTCACCACATCGACCCATTATCAAACATTGAAGCGCGGACATCGATCTTCTAGGATCCACAAAGCAGCTTTCTGTCGCATGTGGATAGTAAACAGACTCTGGCGTCACCTTCCAACTTTTAGCACACTGCGCCCCCCGACTTTTTGCTGGTACTGCAACTTGCGCATGCGTGGCGTGTAATTTCTGAGGACCTGCTCAGAGGACGCGTCAAATGAACGCGTGGCAGCCATGATGTGTGCGCGTGCGCGTGCGAGTTCTGAGCGACAAGTATAAACGAGCCCTAGAGTGTCACTTTGCTCCTGATCAGGTTTCATTTTACTCTTGAACCCGGAACCAATGGTTTAATGTTTCATATTAAAACCGATAAGCGTTCATTGTAGCAAACAAAAGCTGGTTTCCTTCTGCGTTAATGGGGAAATAATTGCCATTTTTAATTAAATAACCGCTTTAAAATTGCCATTTTAAAAAGCATTTTCAACAACTGGGAAAACATGCGTCTGTCCATTTGGAGGCTGTTAGCTTGACACCATTTATAACACATTTTATTTCTGTAGCACATTTTCATCCAAAGGATGTAGTTCAAAGATGTCAAAGAGAAAGCTGCAAGAAAAGAAACAAGTGAATAAGTAAGAAAGTAAATAAAAACAAATATATACGATCTTACAAAACGGACATAATTAGTAGAAGGACAGTATTGTCATATAGTGTACAATAGTATAATGTGAGAAGATAGATGGGTGGGAGAACAGAAGAAAAAAAAAAAAACTCCAGTTAGTGAGAAAAATAAAATCTACTGGGGGGCCAGCAGCCCTGGTCTTCTACCTAACATCAATGTGCCGAAATCATTTCTCATCGTTATCGGGCTTAATCAAGAGAGGATTCAACACAGCTGGGCACCTGCCACCATCACGGGTGGCTGCGCAGGACTTTGATCAGGTGGTGGTGGCGCTAAGAGCTGGAAAAGTAAAGACTGCAAATCCCTAAACGAATTCTGTAGTGGCTTAAGAGTATACAGCTAGATAGACAGATAGATAGATAGATATGAAAGGCACTATATAATAGATAGATAGATAGATATGAAAGGCACTATATAATAGATAGATAGATAGATAGATAGATAGATAGATAGATAGATATGAAAGGCACTATATGATAGATAGATAGATATGAAAGGCACTATATAATAGATAGATAGATAGATAGATATGAAAGGCACTAGATAGATAGATAGATGGGAAAGGCACTATATGATAGATAGATAGATACTTTATTAATCCGAAGGGGAAATTCACATAATCCAGCAGCAGAGATACAAAGCTAAGGTGTATCTACAAAAACAGACACAGTTAAATTGGGCTTTAGACTTTTTTTTTGTAATATTTTACCATGCTAACCTGCCGTATTTCAATTGGTTGAAGTTTTCCAGATTTTTGGTGCATAACAGCAGGAAGTCACCTCAGCACTTCTTCAGAGGTTGGCTCTTTGAATTATAGGCAGACCACCACTAGAACTAAGGTTACGATTTGGAGTGTGGAGGGACAGGCAATCCAAAATCGAAGAAGGGGACAAAGAATATTTAAGGCTTTATACACCATTAGTAGTATTTTAAAGCCCATTTAAAAAGACACAGGTAAGAAATGCAACTACGCTAAAACCTGAGACAAAGGCATAAAGAAAAATAAATATTAAGGTTACACATGTTATCCCTGCTGAATCACGTTTAGTTTAATCCTGTATGTTATTCTTTGACTGCCAGCGTGGCACTCGACTGGTGCGCCACTCTACAAACTGAGTGATTGAGCTGCCCTACACACTTGATTTAACTTTAGATAGATACTTCATTAATCCCAAGGGGAAATTCCAATACTCCAGCAGCAGGATACTGATAAAGAACAATATTAAATTAAAGAGTGATAACAATGCAGGTATAACAGACAGACAATAACTTTGTATAATGTTAACGTTTACCAGCGGGTGGAATTGAAGAGTCGCATAGTGTGGGGTCTCCTCAGTCTGTCAGTGAGTAAATGAGGATAGATAGATAGATAGATAGATAGATAGATAGATAGATAGATAGATAGATAGATAGATAGATAGATACTTTATTAATCTCAAGGGGATATTCACATACTCCAGCAGCAGCATACTGATAAAGAACAATATTAAATTAAAGAGTAATAACAATGCAGGTATAACAGACAATAACTTTGTCATTTGTATAATGTTAATGTTTACTCCCCCCAACAAGATGGAACTGAAGAGTCGCATAGTGTGGGGTCTCCTCAGTCTGTGGCTGAAGCTGCTCCTCTGTCTGGAGATGATCCTGTTTAGTGGATGCAGTGGATTCTCCATGATTGACAAGAGCCTACTCAGCGCCTGTCGCTCTGCCACGGATGTCAAACTGTCCAGCTCCGTGCCTACAATAGAGCCTGCCTTCTTAACAAGTCTGTCTAGACGTGAGGCTTCCCTCTTCTTTATGCTGCCTCCTTCAATATAGAGAAGTGTGTGATAAAAGGGGCCGAAGGCGGCCAGAAGAAGGGCACGAAAGACTGTGAGAGGCCCGGACTTTGGGGGAATTGGTGCTGGAGGGTCTGGGACGTGCACTAAACTTGTAAATATTGTATATAGTTGTGGTGAATAAATGGGTGTGCTGGGTGATAAACCGTTGTCCGTCTGTCTGTGTCCGGTTCCCGTTCCACAATATATATATATATATGTTGTGGAAGCCGGCCTGGACACAGACAGGCGGACACGTTAATGTCACCCAACGCTCGTTTATTCATAACTATTTACAAGTCAAGTGCACACAAACCCCAAAAGTCCCCAAAGTACTGGTCAACAACAATGCCTCAGTTCCTTCAGGCCGCCTCCTTGCCTCCTCCACCAAGCTCTTTCCGACTCCACTCCCGACTCTCGCCATCGTATGAAGGGAGGCGGCCCCTTTTATACACACCCGGATGTGCACTCTGGGTGTCCCCAGTCTTCTTCCCCCAAGCCCTTCCTGGTGTGGCAGAAGTGCCGAGGTCCAGGGCTCCAAAGGCACGGGGGTGCCCCCTAAGCTCTGTACCCGTGGCCCACCAAAGGAACCAGGGTGGTCGCCCCCACATGGTCCGGGGAAGGCGTAAACCCTCCTCTGGTCTTCCTAGGTGTCCCGGCCGAGTCGCCACCCCAGCCATCTCTGACAATGTGTGTGTGGTCACCATCATCTTCAACTCAAAAAAAACTCAATGAGCGACAGTACCATTTACCATTTCACGGGGAATAGATGACACCACAGTCCATATTTTGTCCTTCAGGTCATTGATATCAGGAACTTGCCTGCTATACACACGCGCTCCTTCACCATACGCCATCACCAGAAATCACAGGGTGTCAAATCAGGGGAGTGTGGAGGCCATGGCGATGGTCCACCACGACCTGCCCATTGGCACTTTATTAGGCACACCTGTTCACCTGCTTGTTAATGCCAATATCTAATCAGCCAATCACATGGCAGCAGCTCAGTGCATCTCAGCATGTAGACCTTGTCAAGACGACCTGCTGAAGTTCAAACCGAGCTTTGGAATGTCGAAGAAAGGGGACTGAAGAGACTTTGAACGTGGCATGGCTGATGGTGCCAGGCAGGCTGCTCTGAGGATTTCAGAAACTGCTGATCTACTGGAACTTTCACGCACAGCCATCTCTAGGGTTTACAGAGAATGGTCCACAAAAGGGAAAATATCAGTGAGCTGCAGTTGTCGGGGTGAAACTGCCTTATTAAGTTCAGAGGAGAATGGCCAGACTAGTATGAGTTGATAGAAAGGCAACAGGAACTCAGATAAGCACTCATTACATCTGAGGTATGGAGAAGAGCATCTCTGAACACACAACACGTCAAACCTTGAAGCAAGTGAGCTACAGCAGCAGGGGTCCACACCGGGTGCCACTCCGGTCAGCTAAAAACAGGCAACTGAGGCTACAATTCACACGGGCTCAACAAAACTGGACAATAAAAGATTAGAAAAACGTCTCCTGGTCTGACGAGTCGCAATTTCTGCTATGACAGTCAGATGGCACAGTCAGAATTTGGCCATCTATCGACAGTTCCGGCTGGTGGTGTGATGGTGTAGGAGATATTTTTTTGGTACACTTTGGGCCTCTTAGTACCAACTGAGCATCGTTTCAAATGCCACAGCCTACCTGAGTATTGCTGCCGACCATGTCTATCCCTTTTACGACGGCAGTGTACTCCTCTTCGGATGGCAACTTCCAGCAGGATAACCCGCCATGTCTCAAAGCTCAAATCATCTCAAACATGACTCAAATGGCCTCCACAGTCACCAGACCTCAATCCAGTGAGAGCACCTCTTGGATGTGGTGGAACGGGAGATTCACATCATGGATGTGCAGGCGACAAACCTGCAGCAACTGCGAGCTATGATGTCACCATGGGATAAAATCCCTGAGGAACGTGTCCAGCACCTTGTTGAATTGATGCCATAAAGAGTTCAGAAGGAGAAAAGGGGGTCCAACCTGGTACTAAAAAGGTGTACCTAATAAAATGACCGGTGAGGGTATATTTAATGATTTGACACTGAGGTTTCCTCACAGTGCATCCACTACAGACCACACGACTACAGCTCATTCAAATCAGACCACACACACACATAGAGGCTACAAGTGCTCACAGTATAGCAACAAAAGGAGACCATTTGTGTGATTCAGAAAGTGCCACCATCACACACACAAGGAGTGATTTTGAACTCAGTAGCCAGCTTATTCTCCATCTTACGGCGTCTCTTAACTGAACGATTCTGTGACCGGCCAACACTCATCACTTCATAGCAGTTTGTAGCTGAGGGGTTTCACTTCATTGTAGTCCAAACTCACTCTGTGGGCATCTGGAAGGGCCAGCTTGTGGTCGGTCAGCATGGTGGACTAAGCTACACAATGAAGACAAAGGAACAGGCCAAGCAACTCCATGAAAAGCACAAGACAGGGGGATTGAGACAAGAAGACATCCAAGTCGCCGAATATCCAGCTAAATCATCCTGTGAAGAGTATGGCAGAGCTGGTAATCTGCTAGAGCAGGTCGTCCCCAGCAGCTGAGCAATTGTGCTAGAAGAAGACGAGTGAGGGAGGCCACCGGGACACCTCTGAGAAGGTGACAAGCTACAGTGGGTGAGACCATGCAGACCACAATTAGGTGCTTCACTTGTCACGGCTTTAGTGGTAAACAGAAAAAATATAAAAATAAAAACTCACAGGACATCTTGGCAGAAGGGTCACAGGAGACTCTGAAGTGATATGGAAGAGAGTCCTAAGGTTTGATGAGGCCAAAACTGAGCTTTGTGGCAATCAGACTGAAAGCCGTGTTTGAACGATACATATTATCAAAAATGTGCTCCTCACCTTGAAGCCGAGGTGTCTTATGAAGCCATGAAACCCACCTATGACGCAAAGTGTCCCAAACATTATGGTGCCCTGAAATGGTGGAGACCACTTAAAAAAAGTGTTGTCATTTCAGATCCTCTCAAACTCTGCACACTTGGATGGAGACCATTAGTGGCCACTGACTGGATGTTGGATTGGATGTTCAAGCCTCGGCTCTGGTTGGGCAAATTAAGAACATTCACAGAGTTGGCGGTAAGTTGTCTCCACCAGTTTGCGATCTCTAGCTGTATCTGCTGCTTCTCTCCAGGAGATTCCCATATTTTGTAGGTCCTCGTTGAAGGTCCTCCGCCAGGTTTTGTTATAGCCTTCCTTTGCCATCTTCTCTCTCCTTCTGGCTCCCATTTCATGGTTACGGAAGATGGTCAATATTCTGGCACACACAAGATGCAGCCTTCAGATCTCCTCCATCTTTCTTATACAATGCTGTGTACTGTAGTATGTGTCCATTCCTGACTTTCGCATAACCGGCTGGTGTGTGATGTGATCTCTCCAACGAGATGCCCAGTATGGTCCGAATACAGCATTGTTGAAACAGGTCAAGTCTTTTACTTACTTGCTTTCCATACTTTTCCACGTCTCATGTTCATATTGTCATGAATGGCCGGGTGACGCCTCTACCTTGGAAGGACAGGAATTAGATGGATAGATAGATAGATAGATAGATAGATAGATAGATAGATAGATAGATAGATAGATAGAAAAGGCACTATATGATAGATGGATAGATAGATAGATAGATAGATAGATAGATAGATAGATAGATAGATAGATAGATAGATAGATAGATAGATAGATAGATGTGAAAGGCACTATATAATAGATAAATAGATACTTTATTGATCTCAAGGGGAAATTCCCATACTCCAGCAGCAGGATACTGATACAAAGAAACAATATTAAATTAGAGAGTGATAACAATGCACGTTTAACAGACAATAACTTTGTATAATGTTAACGTTTATCCCCCTGGGTGGAATTGAAGAGTCGCATAGTGTGGGGTCTCCTCAGTCTGTCACTGAAGTTGCTCCTCTGTCTGGAGATGATCCTGTTCAGTGGATGCAGTGGATTCTCCATGATTGACAGGAGTCTGCTCAGTGCCCGTCATTCTGCCATGGATGTCAAACTGTCCAGCTCCGTGCCTACAACAAAGCCTGCCTTCCTCACCAGTTTGTCCAGGAGTGAGGCGTCCTTCATTTTTATGCTGCCTCCCCAGCACACCACCGCGTTAAGATGGTGTTCACCACAACCGTCTGGTAGAACATCTGCAGCATCTTATTACAGATGTTGAAGGACGCCAGACTTCTAATGAAGTATAGTCGGCTCTGTCCTTTCTTACACAGAACATCAGTGTTGGCAGTCCATTTCAATTTATCATCCAGCTGCACTCCCAGGTATTTATAGGTCTGCACCCTCTGCACAGTCACCTCTGATGATCACGGGGTCCATGAGGAGCCTGGGCCTTCTAAAATCCACTGAACAGGACCATCTCCAGACAGAAGAGCAACTTCAGCCACAGACTGCTGTCACCGTCCTGCTCACTGACAGACTGAGGAGACCCCACACTATGCGACTCTTCAATTCCACCCGGGGGGTAAACGTTAACATTATTCAAAGTTATTGTCTGGCTGTTATACCTTCATTGTTATCACTCTTTAATTTAATATTGTTTATTATCAGTATGCTGCTGCTGGATTATGGGAATTTCCCCTTGGGATTAATAAAGTATCTATCTATCTATCTATCTATCTATCTATCTATCTATCTATCTATCTATCTATCTATCTATCTATCTATCTATCTATCATATAGTGCCTTTTCTATCTATCTTTCTATCTATTATATCGTGCCCTTCATATCTATCTATCTATCTATCTATCTATCATATAGTGCCTTTTCTATCTATCTATCTATCTATCTATCTATCTATCTATCTATCTATCATATAGTGCCTTTTCTATCTATCTATCTATCTATCTATCTATCTATCTATCTATCTATCTATCTATCTATCATATAGTGCCTTTTCTATCTATCTATCTATCTATCTATCTATCTATCTATCTATCTATCTATCTATCTAGTGGAGTCCATGTCTTGATGGGTTAGAGCTGTTTTGACAGCACGTGGGGGGCTGTGAGGATGTGGGTTCTAGTCCATGGTCCAATCTGCGTTATGGGGGCTCTTGAACCCGACATCGTCGGTAATGTAACAGGATGAGCTGATCAGTGAGGACACAACCAAGCAAGGGGATGGTGCAAAAAGGTGCAGACAGTGCTTTTATTAAAAACAACAAAACCAAATACAAAAGTGTTCAAATAAATGGTGCAGTGCATCACAAAGTCATTAAATAAATAATCCATTAATAGCAAGTGAAATTGTGGAGGTTAAAATCCAATAAACAAATCAATCCTTTAAAAAACGAGGCTAAAACAATGGCTGGAAGCAGTCCTTTAAAACAAAGCCCAGTGCCTTCTTTCTTCTCCCATCCAGGCGTTGCAGCAGGGGAGTCGCCCTACCTGCAGCTGTCCGTCTTCACGTCCGGTGGCTCCGTCAGACCGAGACTTAGTTTCCCCAACAGCCAGGGTGCTCACGCTGGGGTTCACTCTGAGCCTTCCTGACTCCCAGTGCCTAGCCTGGCCTTTTGTGCTGAGCCAACCACCTTCCGGGTCATTCCAGCTCCTTGATCGCTCGGCTGGAGCGACGGCTTCCTTCAGGCCCACCGAGTGTCAGTCAAACACCCTTTCCAGGGGGCTCTCCTTCCAGGAAGTCTGCTCTCGATCGCTCACACTCTCTCTGTCTCGCCCCGGCTCTTTACTTCTCCAGCCCTGCTCATCTTCCTCCTCCTAAACTCCGTTCACTCCAATCCTTTTTTCCTTTTTCTCCTTTCCACGCTCGTGGCTCAGGTGTGGCGATTAGCAGTTCCCGGCATCAATTACAGATGTGGATCGATTCGCCACCCTTGCACTTAAGCGAGGAAACGCCCACCTCACGTAGCGCCCAAGAAATGCTCCGCCCACGCCACCACGCCCCCTCTTTAAAACTGGACCCGCTAATCCACAGGGGCCCACACAGTGTTAGGCTGGCAGTTTTAATGTTGTCGCTGGTTGGTGTTTACTGCATATTAACAATGGGAGAAATACGCATCTGATCCCCTGCTGAATTTGTAAGTTGCAATGCTCACTTACAAAGAAATGAACAGCCTCTAATTTTTAATGGTAGTTTCATTTTAATGGAGAGAGACAGAATATCAACCAAAACTCCAGAAAAAAACACATTACAGTCATTCTCCAACCCGCTACATCCTAACACAGGGTCATGGGGGTCTGCTGGAGCCAATCCCAGCCAACACAGGGCACAAGGCAGGAAACAAACCCCGGGCAGGGCACCAGCCCACCGCAGGACACACACACCCACTAGGGACAATTTAGAATCGCCAAAGCACCTAACCTGCATGTCTTTAGGAGGAAACCCACGCAGACACAGGGAGGACCCCGGGAAGTGAACCTGGGTCTCCTAACTGTGAGGCAGCAGTGCTACAAACTGTGCCACCATGCCACCCTATATATAGGAACACTTTTTAATCCGAGTATAGCATCAAGTCAGTGAAACTTCTGGGCTGTTGGTCTGGTCAGTTCAGTAGCAGAGGGGCTTGTTCATCTGCTGCTTTGGTGCACTAGAGGGGCGACAATGAGATGCCCCCCAAAACAGGAATGAATGGTTTAACAGGTGGAGGGAGGCCACTGACATTTTTCCCTCCTCATCTGTTTTGTCACTCATTTTGCATTTGGCTATGGTCAGTGTCACTACTGGTAGCATGAGGTCATACCTGGACCATACAGAGGTGGCACAGGTAGTCCAGCTTCTCCAGGATGGCAGGCACATCAATACATGGCATTGCCAGAAGGTTTGCTGTGTCTCCCAGCACAGTCTCAAGGGCATGGAGGAGATTCCAGGAGACAGACAGGCAGCTTGAGGAGAGCTGGACAGGGCCCCTCATAGAAGGTCCTTAACCCATCAGCAGAACCCGCCAGTTTCTGCTCCTTTGGGCAAGGAGGAACAGGATGAGCACTGCCAGAGCCTACAAAATGACCTCCAGCAGGCAGGCAGGCCACTGGTCTGAATGTCTCTGACCAAACAATCAGAAACAGACATCATGAGGGTGGCCAGAGGGCCCGACATCCTCTAGTGGGCCCTGTGCTCACTGCCCGTCCGCAACCATGGAGCTCAATTAGAATTTGCCATTGAATACCAAAATTGGCAGGTCCACCACTGGTGGGCGTCCTGTGCTTTTCACAGATGAGAGCAGGTTCACCCTGAGCACATGTGACAGACGTGAAAGGATCTGGAGAAGCCGTGGAGAACGTTATGCTGCCTGTAACATCGTTCAGCACGACCCATTTGGTGGGGGGTCAGTGATGGTCAGTCTGGGGAGGCATATCCATGGAGGGACGCACAGACCTCTACAGGCTAGATAACAGTACCTTGACTGCCATTAGGTATCGGGATGAAATCCTTGGCCCCATTGTCAGACCCTATGCTGGTTCCTCCTGGTACACCACAATGCCCGGCCTCATGTGGCGAGAGGATGAAGGAATTGATACCACTGACTGCAACCACGCTCACTCGCCTGACCTCAATACAATAGAACACCTCTGGGTGGGACATTATGTTTGGGTCCATCTGACGCCTCAGACTGTCCAGGAGCTCAGTGATGCCCTGGTCTGGATTTGAGAAGGAGATCCCCCAGGACACCATCCATCATTTCATTAGAAAAGCATGGCCCCCTCGATGTTGTCAGACATGCATACTAGCACATGGGGGCCACTGAGTCCGATTTGGAGTTACTACAATGAAATTTTGGCAAAATGGACTCGCCTACCTGCCTGCCCCATCATCATTTTTTCCCTTTGATTTTTGGAGTGTCTTTTTTCATTACCATGAAACAGTGTGGCATCCTTTGTTTCTAACACATTACCATATCAGTCCGTATCAGCAGAGATATCCAGCAGGATTTTTTTCCGATTGAGATCTGATGTGTTTTCAAAGTGTTCCTTTCAAATATATATATATATATATACTAGCAAAATACCCGCGCTTCGCAGCGGCAAAGTACTGCTTTTAAATTTTTATTAAGAAGAAAAGTAAACCTTTTTAAACTGAGGGAAAATATGCCAATAATTATTTGTGAAGGATCTCTTTGTATACCACGTTGTCAGTTCGGCCCTCCGGTTGTAATATGACCAAGCTGTGCGCTGAGCTTACTCTTGAGCATGTAACGTACAGTTGGCCATGTGAACAGTAATCTTGTCTCAAATCAATGGCAATCTTTTGTAGGGTCTGTCCCTGAGACTTATTACTTGTCATCGTGCAGTAGAGCCTTACTGGTAATTGGAGGCATTTGAATTGAAATGGGAGATCAGAGGGTATAACGGGGATGCGAGGAATACAAACTCTCTCCCCTGAGCAACTGCCAGTAAAAATAGTTGCCTCAATTAGGTTCTTTTGCAGACACGTGACCTGAAGTCTCGTACGTTACAAAGTCTCAGTGGCTGTAAGGTTTTCAGTAACATTATTGGTGTCCCAAACCTCAAAATTAGATTATGCTCAGGAGTGCCTGGAGGATTCAGAGTGTGGAGAAACTTTAGCGACAGCGTGTCTATCAACTTGTGGATTTTTCTGTGAGTATTTGGCGGCAGCGTCATGAAGTTGTTTCCGCAAGACCGCGTTAGCTGCGGAGCTCAGCTCAGAGTGAAATTAAGTGAATGAAATGAGGTGAATGGGAGGGGAGATGATCACGTGACTCCCCCACCCGCCATAACTCTCAATCCCTCCACAAACACACAAACACAGTAGACCGCGTCAGCTGCGGAGCTCACCTCGGAGCGAAATGAAGTGATTGAAATGACGAGAATGGGAGGGGAGATAATCACGTGACTCTCCCATCCGCCTTAACTGTCCACCCCTCCACAAACACAGTCTCTCGGCATGACAAACACCAGCAGCAGGGTGCCTATGAACTTAATTTAAAGTTAAGCTTTACACCTTGCTTTCCTATTCGTTTGCATAAGCACAGCAGCAATTTTAACTCCGTTACAAAGTTTCGGTGGCTGTAAGTTTTTCAGTAACATTATTGGTGTCCCAACCTTCAAAATCAGATTATGCTCAGGAGTGCCTGGAGGATTCAGAGTGTGGAGAAACTCTAGCGACAGCGTGTCTATTAACTTGTGGATTTTTCTGTGAGTATTTGGCGGCAGCGTCATGAAGTTGTTTCCGCAAGACCGCGTTAGCTGCGGAGCTCAGCTCGGATCGAAATGAAGTGAATGAAATGAGGTGAATGGGAGGGGAGATGATCACGTGACTCTCCCATCCGCCATAACTCTCAATCCCTCCACAAACACAGTAGACCGCGTTAGCTGCAGAGCTCAGCTCGGAGCGAAATGAAGTGAATGAAATGTAGTGATGGGTCGTTCTTGAACGATTCGTTCATTTTGAACGAATCTTTAATGTGACTCGGGAAGAACGAGTCGTCTCGGGAGTGATTCGTTCAGTTGCGCATGCGCATTTGCGCAACTTCCTATAGTTTCTGTATTGGAATTGATTCACCTGTTTCGAGTCTTCGGGTTTTTCGAGTCGTTCGTTCATCACGTGACAGCCCCATAAGCTTAACCTATGCAGTCTGAGCCGGAAACAGAATTGAACGAAATGACTCGAAAAATGATTCGTTCATTTTGCTGAACGAGACTCAAAGATCCGAGTCAGTAAAATGATCTGAACTTCCCATCACTAATGAAATGAGGTGAATGGGAGGGGAGATGATCACGTGACTCTCCCATCCGCCTTACCTGTCCATCCCTCCACAAACACAGTCTCTCGGCATGACAAATGCCAGTGGCAGCGTGTCTATAAACTTAATTTAAAGTTAAGCTTTACACCTTGCTTTCCTATTCGTTTGCATAAGCACAGCAGCAATTTTAAATCCGTTACAAAGTTTCGGTGGCTGTAAGTTTTTCAGTAACATTATTGGAGCGAAATGAAGTGAATGAAATGACGTGAATGGGAGGGGAGATGATCACGTGACTCTCCCATCCTCCATAACTGTCCACCCCTCCACAAACACACAAACACAGTCTCTTGGCATGAGAAACGCCAGCGGCAGCGTGTCTATGAACTTAATTTAAATTGAAGGTTTACACCCTGCTTTTCTATTCGTTTGCATAAGCACAGTTCTTCATCAGCAATTTTAACTCCGTTACAAAGTTATCAAAAGTCTCGTTCATACCCTGCGTCGTCTCATTAAACTTGTATCTCGCGAATATCGTATTCGTCGTAGGCATGACAAACGCCAGCGGCAGCATGTCTATGAACGTAATTTAAACTTAAGCTTTACTCCTTGCTTTCCTATTGAAATGTCTACAAAGGCTTCTTCAGATTCAGAGGGTTGCTCCTCTCTTACTGCATCAATAAACAGCTCGTCTTCCTCTTTATCTGAGACATCACACACGGGTTTACCTTTCCCAGTCCTGCAAACTTTAGCGAAGTGGTTCAATTGACCTCCTTTTTTACACCGTCTTCCTTTAGCTGGACGTTGACTTTTTCCACCGTGTGCTTTGTTTCCGCAGTAGCTGCACTTATGAATATGCTTGTATGCGTCACTCGCTTCATATTCTTTTGCTGCCTTCTCAATTGTGTAATGCGTGTTTTGTTCAGCGCTCTTTGGAGCTTTTCCTTGTTCTCTGTGTACTGCGTTCACAGTCAGTTCACGTGAGCCGCTCGCAGTACACGCATCGAAGGTTCTCAGCTGTACTTGTGCTATCTCGTACAATCTTGCGATGTCCACGGCTTTATTTAATGTTAACTCAGACCCGGCACTTAAAAGTTTCTCTCGCACTTTCGCTGAGTTTGTGCCAAACGCTAGTCTATCCCTGACCATCTCATCTTCGTTTGCATAAGCACAGTCCTTCACCAGCAATTTTAACTCCGTTACAAAGTGATCAAAAGTCTCGTTTATACCCTGCGTCCTCTCATTAAACTTGTATCTCGTGAATATCGTATTCGTCGTAGGCATAACAAACGCCAGCGGCAGCGTGTCTATGAACTTAATTTAAACTTAAAGTTTACATCGTGCTTTGTTTCCGCAGTAGCTGCACTTATGAATATGCTCGTATGCGTCACTCGCTTCATATTGTTTTGCTGCCTTCTCAATTGTGTAATGCGTGTTTTGTTCAGCGCTCTTTGGAGGTCTTGCTTGTTCTCTGCGTACTGCGTTCACAGTCAGTTCATGTGAGCCGCTCGGAGTACACGCATCGAAGGTTCTCAGCTGTGCTTGTGCTATCTCGTACGATCTTGCGATGTCCACGGCTTTATTTAATGTTAGCTAAGACCCGGCACTTAAAAGGTTCTCTCGCACTTTTGCTGAGTTTGTGCCAAACGCTAGTCTATCCCTGACCATCTCATCTTCGTTTGCATAAGCACAGTCCTTCACCTGCGAATATTTAGTGGCCGCGTGTCAATTGGATAGCTGCTGACGGACGGCCTTATATGGGCAGGCACTCGATTACGTGGGAAGCGTGACGATGAGGGACGCAACTCCGCCTCACACGCGACCAAGCTGCAGGCTATTGCCGTATATATGTACGTAAGTAGGATTCAGTTATGACCGTTACGCGTAGAATTTCGAAATGAAACCTGCCTAACTTTTGTAAGTAAGCTGTAAGGAATGAGCCTGCCACCTACACGGGAAGTTGGAGAATTACTGATGAGTCAGTGAGTGAGTGAGTGAGTGAGTGAGTGAGTGAGTGAGTGAGTGAGGGCTTTGCCTTTTATTAGTATAGATACAGCTGTGACAGTTGGCCAGAACCATTACCCAGCCAGGATGCCAGCTGGGTTGAAGGACCAAGGGAGAGAACATGGTTGGGATGATGGAGCCCCTCTGGGTTGCTGCGGCACCATGGATTCCCACATGACATGCTGTGAGTTGGTATTAGGAGCGGCCCTCTTGGGTTCTGTGGGCATTGCCAGGGACTGCTGCAGGCATCGCTGAGCCCTTTGTGGCAACACTTCCTCCACACCCGGAAAAGCTGCCAGAAGACCGTCAGGCAACAACCTGGAGCTATAAAAGGAGCCACCTCACGCCAAATTGAGGAGCCAAAGTGGACAAAGCTTGCTGGAGGAGGAGTGGAGACAGAGAAAGAGACAGAGAGAGAGAGAAAGAGAGAAAGAGAGAGAAACAAGGAAGAAGAAAGGATTGTGTTTATTTGATTGTATTGTGCTGTTTAGCGGGAAACAAAAGAAAAGGGCTTCCCCACTTAAAATAAAGGCGTGCTGTGTGGCAAGACTGGGCTCTGTGTCTGTTGTGTCTGGAGTTTGGGGAGCTGTATGCCCCCTGGTGGTCCACACAGCATATAAATGAGATTTTATGCACAAAGAAATCTATTAGAATTTAAATCTTTGTCGAACATCAACTCACACATCATGTACACCTGGAAAATAAAATGTTTCATCAACGTCCTTGGCCTGAACTGAACAGGAAATATCGGCTGGCAGTCTTTCATCTTCACTAAGTTCACCTGAGGGCTGGGGAAATGGCTTCAATAGTTGAGGCTCCACTTGGGAGAAGACAGGAAGACGACAGCTACACCACAGCACAACAGCACAGCAGGTTTCCTTTGCCAACAGTGGGCTCAGAGTTATTTTGTCGCCCTCCCATTCTGAATCCTCCTCGCTCTGGGTCAGCACCACAAGGGCTGGTCGTGTCCGTGTCTGCAACATAAGAGATACAGTAAAGGTGAAACTTGTGTGCGGCAGCATTACATTGCCCAAGAGAGCCCGATGACCTCTTCAGAAGTCCATCTGGGGCAGATACGCTTTTCAGGCATCACCCAAATAACTGAAGGTGAGCTTAAAGCCATGTTACCTTATCTTCAGTTACAGCCTCATTTAGATGATCCGAGGGCCTGGGTAGACATGGCACACTCCCAAGACTAACGGTCGCGTAGTTTGACATACCCGGTGTCCCAGTCCAAATGGTATTACAGTGCCCAAGAGAGCCCGATGACCTCTTGATGAGTCCATCTGGGGCAAATGCCTAAATTCGGAGCACATGCAATTTCAGTTATGTAAAGGGGGGGGGTGGCATTCGAGAACACCCACCGCTTGAGTTCCATAAATGGTGCCCTCCGTGTCCATAGTACACATTCAGAATTATTAGACCAGGATTGTGGGTTCCCAGTCGGGTGTCCTTTGTGTGGGAGGAGTGGCGAAGATATTCCATTTACACTTGAGTTACATTAAAGCCCCCTCGGAGTCTGGAACACATGCACCTAAACTTTCATAAAAGGTACCCCCCCCCAATCGCTTGATGTCACCAAATGGATTTGACATCACACACAACATGAAATACACAATGACCTGTGAAAAGTTTAAAGGGTGGGCTCTAGTGAGTACCGTTTTTTGACTGGTGAATTAACAGTGAAGCACAAGCCGAATTGTCCGTAGAATGGACATAAAGCTACAGCCATCAATGTCCACAAGGTGGTTGGTTACAGGTTGTAGCTGTCGCAAAATATGTGAGTGTATATCCATTCATTCATTCTCCATCCATCCATCCATCCATCCATCCATTTTCTAACCCGCTGAATCCGAATACAGGGTCACGGGGGTCTGCTGGAGCCAATCCCAGCCAACACAGGGCACAAGGCAGGAACCAATCCTGGGCAGGGTGCCAACCCACCGCAGCATTCATTCTCCAACCTGCTATATCCTAACTACAGGGTCACGGGGGTCTGCTGGAGCCAATCTCAGCCAACACAGGGTGCAAGGCAGGAAACAAACCCCGGGTAGGGTGCCAGTCCACCGCAGGGCGCACACACACACACACACACACACACCAAGCACGATTTAGAAACGCCAATGTACCTGACCTGCATGTCTATGGGAGGAAACCCACGCAGAAACGGGGAGAACATACAAACTCCACGCAGGGAGGACCCGAGAAGTGAACCCAGGTCTCCTAACTGCGAGGCAGCAGCGCTACCCACTGCCACCATGCCACCCATGTGTGTGGATATATATGTAAATTTGATACTTGAGTTTGTAGATAATATTTTCTTTTCTAATTGTAATTTTATTTATTTTAATCTCAATGTATTTGTACATACGTTTACAAAGTTGATCTGAACGGAAGGGCGCTGTGGTCACGTGATACGGCTCTTTGGTGGAGTGGAAATGCACACACTGAGACACTTAATGGACACTGAACCAAAGAAAGGTGTTTGTTTTAATAAGATGGACTATTCATAGACTTTAGCTGCGCCTTCAACACAATCATCCCTCCAAAGCTGGTTGTAAAACTGAGCAGGCTGGGCCTGAACACCATCCTCTGCAATTGAATCCTTGACATATGTTGTGGCGAAAAATTAATCGTCAGAAGACTTTTTACCTAAAAATAAAGGCTATTAGGACTCGAGATAGACAGACAGAGTTTTAAGGTTTTATTGCAATAAATCAACAACACGGACTCAACCCAATTCGGCCGAATGTGATTGCGCCCCGATCATTACAGCCATTGAAGTTTTTATAACAATTTCTTATCGTTTTGGCTGCGTTCGATTAGCCCATTCTGCACCTGGTTTACTGTCTATTTGGCCTATTTTGATTGGTCTAAGACTGGGTGGATGGTTTCCTCCCAACCTCTCCTGACTCCCTTTTTATACTCCTTCCTAACCAGACTTTGAGTTTCCATGGGAACCCTTATTATCTCCTTACTTTTCCTATTACTGGCCCCCTTATGGAATTTGTAATCTTTCTATGCTGTTTCATTTTCTCTAACTGGCCAAGGCTTCAATTCCATATATGGGTCTCCTCTCTTAAGCCTTCCAAACTTTTTACAATAGTGACCTGAAGCTTTTAAGCTTTAATTAAAAAGAAGTATATAGTATGTGCTTTCATTTGATCATTGCTTGGCATGCTTGATTTGTCTTAATTTCTACACTAAAGTTAATTGCTAATATATTCTTATAATATTTTTGCTAATGCCTGCATTTACTAAGATTTCCTCTTCATGCATTAGGTCAGCGTGACCCTGCTTATAGCAAAAGCCTTTCTGCTGATTCAGCAACCCAGCTGGTTTCAGAGGCCTCTTCTCTATGTTATCTCTTCCTAGCCTTGAATCACAGGTGTTCTCAAACTCTTATCCTGTCCAAAACTGGTTTCGCTGTATCAATCAGCTGAAATTTTAATGTAAGCCTATAAAATAATGCAATATAACTGATTTTTAGTTAACTATTTGCTTAACATTCTAATTTATGCTTAATCTAATGTTTTAGAAGCTTTTAATTACTTTATATGGCTCTATATGTTAATTTTGCCCGACCTGGTATATTAGCCGACCCCCTTCTCTACCTACTAAATTACATGTATTTGCCAATGACCGGTATTTAAGCCGACCCCCTTCTCCAAGCAAAATTTTCTAAATTTCCTTAAAAGTGTCTCTTCGGGTATATTTATAATGTTTATCGGAGAATTTGAGACTGCCGCATTTTGATATATAATATAATGTGCATAATTTACCAAAACACCAATAATTTTTCTAATGTACTAACCAAAAAGTTATAAAAAGTGCCTAACCTACTTCGATTAAGCTAGGAGCATGGCGGCACGCATGGTCGCAGCGGCTCAGGGCTCTCCTTTTCAGTGCACTTTTTTGTTGTTTGTGCACGATCGGTTTGGCGAACATCCGCTACACCATTCAGAACCTTATAGACGTCGGTGTCCAGAGCCAGACATCTGTTTCGAGTGTTTTTCATCACACGCACAACATCCCAGACAACATAGCGAGACCAGCGGGCTCTCCATGGATTGTTGTCGGGTCTAGGAGACAACACAGACGGAGGAGGGAAAGAAAGCAGAAGCGGGGCCGCAGATCCGGCGTTATGCTAAGGCTGAAAAACAACCATACAAGCCCTATACAGAACTTTTCTTCTGCACTGAAGGAGCTGCTTTTAATCTCATTGTAGATGCGTATAGTGACAATAAAAGGCATTCTATTCTAGAAACAATTTCATACTGTACTCACCATTTAATTTAAAATCTTTGGGCTGCAGTAAGGGAGGAGATATCTCCACACAATGTCCATCTTCGTTTCGATTGCAATCGCTTACTTTTACCTTCTCTTCCTTCCTTAGCAATTATTTGTCTTGCTTGCATGGTCTTAATGAATTATATATATATATAGGTAAATCACTGCAATTACATCCACAAACCCATGTATCTGGGCTCCAACTGACGCTACTAACGCTCTCGGTTGTTTGTTTACAATCGCGCAAGTGGATACACGTGACCGCATCCGTTTCGTAACGCAAGATGTCGATCGTAAATCAAAACAAAAAATTTCATTTTAAACTTCCCGATAATTTATTATAAATTTTATTAAAAAAATCAACAACTAAACACTTTTTTGAATAAATTCTTTATTTAATTTAAAGTACCGGCATGCAAAGTTACTTCTTCATCTGAAAGATGGCTCTGTGGTCTCGTCATTATTTACTTCCGTATTCATCGGCAAAACCGGCATTGCGCTGGAAATCTTGAATCTGAAACGATACTCGTTGTATAAACCGACCCCCAAACTCCAAGCCAAAAATCTAGGACGAAAGTCTTGGCTTATATAACGGGATCTACGGTAATAAAAAATTTTCCTTCTACACTTCTTGGCAGAGAGGCCTCAGTTAGTTCAGATGGGCTGCAACTCATCCAGCAACATCACACTGAGCACTGGAGCGCCACAAGACTGGGTGCTTAGTCCACTGCACTTGACCCTGCTGACTCACGAGTGCACAGCCACACACAACACCAATCACATCATCACGTTTGCGGATGATACGATGGTGCTGGGACTGATAAGCAGGGAGGATGAAACAGCATACGGAGATGAGGTGTGACGACAACAATCTATCTCTCAATGTCGACAAGACAAAAGAGATAATTGTGGACTTCAGAACATCACGTCCTGCCCACATCCCACTCAGCATCAACAATGTGGAGACTGTAAGGAGTACCAAGTTCCTCGTTGTGCACATAACTGAGGAACTTACGTGGACACATAACACCTCATCACTAATCAAGAAAGCCCAGCAGAGACTACCCTTCCTGAGGCAGCTGAAGCGAGCAAGTCTTCCCCCTTCCATCCTCACCACGTTCTACAGAGGCACCATTGAGAGTGTCCTGACCAGCTGCATCACCGTCTGGTATGGCAACTGCAACATATCTGACCACAAGCGCCTGCAAAGGATAGTAAAGACAGCAGAGAACATTATTGGGGTGCCTCTCCCTTCACTACAGGACATATTCTACAAACCCAGTGTCCGCAAGGCCTGCAGCATTGAGCAGGACCCCTTACACCCCTCACATGGACTTTTCACACCTCTGCCATCCAAGAGAAGATACTGCAGCATCACAGCCAGATCTGCCAGGTGGCAGGAGAGTTTTTACCCCCAAGCTGTCAGACTCCTTAACACCAGGCTGCCCCCTGGGACCTTCCACACGGCCTCAACCACCACTAAAAACAGAATTTTTATACATGAAAACCACTGTCCTGCAAAGATGAGTGTGCAGGTAGAAAAGAACTGAAGATCTCATACTGACCTTGAAGGATTTGGACATTCTTTGATAACCTTCTGCTGTGAAACATTCTGACCTGTCATTGTTTACACACGTCTTAGACAACTATTATCATATACCGATAATTTCTGTATTATCTGTATCTATTATTTATTTTTCATACTACATATTTATTGACTATATTTATGTATCTAGAATGCATAATACCATACATTGCATCAATGTTCATATTGCTTACTACACGTCAATATTGCTGTTACTTCTTTGTCTTGTTTGTGTTTTAATTTTAATTTTAAATCTTAATTTTAATTTTGATTCTAATTTTAATTTAATTTTCTTATTTGCACTTCATGTTGCTACACCATGGACCCTGAGCTTCACAATTTCGTCTATCTGTATACTTGTATGTGGTTGAGATGACTTTGACTTGACTTGAGCGCAGTTATCAGAGAGACTGTAATAAAGACTCCTGAATGTCTGGTCAGAAGGCGCACACGGTATGTTTGAATTTTTTTATCCCTACACCTCTGTAACTCATTTATTGTTTACTTTGCTAGTTTTATTTTATTTTAGCTTCTCACGGTGTTTGAGAGCTGTAGAAAAAGAGAGAGAACAAAAAAATACTCTTCAAACATCAGTCGGAGCGGGGATCTCATCTGTTCCAGGAGAAAACTTTCAGGAGCAGCTACACAGGTCATCTCAGTAAACGAAATTACATTTTTTCCCTTGTGCCCGAAACAACCCGTGACGACCTAGTGGTTTACAAACACTCCCCTATGACACCCCTGGCACCTTTATTTTTTAAGAGTGTACCATGGTGGTGGGTCAGCCATCTCTGAACAGACAGGCTCAAACCACCACCTAACTCCCAGAAGTCAAATTGATTGACACATTAACCATGTCAAACCCTAACCTGAACAAAACTAAACCCTAACCTTAAATATTTATCCTACACGCTAACCATAAGAACCCCTATAACTGCTAGCGTAGACATACGGTGGCGTATGGTGCTCTGACTCTGCAGTTGGATGTTATTGGTCAATAGAGTCCAGCCGTAGGCGGGACAGTCTGAAACCTCCAACAGATTCATCAACCTGAGACATTCTGAGGCATAGACATAGAACTACTAGACACCACATGACCAGCAGCATTGTACGTCAACGTCGCCGCCATATTGCGAGTGGCACTACTGTGGAGTGAAGCAATGAATGATGTGCTGCTTATGATTGTACAAACCGCTGTACGCTCCAAACCAGATCCCGGGGGATTACATTTCATAGGTAAGGCTGAACTATTGTTTTGGTTATATTTGGCCATTAGAAAAAATCCCATTTTATAATCTGAACTTTAGCTACGCCAGGCTAAGCTAGCAAAGCTATGCATTTATGTGCTCAAGTGAGCCTCCAAACAACGTTTTGGCTAAACGTATTTAGTCACTAACTATGTAGATTGTTGTTAGCTGTTAACATTTCTCAAACTTTGAAGGTTTCCCAAAGAAATCCACCTCAGGAAGCAGTGGGAGATCAGGTAGCCCTTAGACGGGATTTTGAGAAAGTTGTCCTGTGATGTGTGCCGTGCTAGTTTGGTAGCAGATGCTCTACCAGCATCATATGATCAAAGCTACCACTTGTTCACATTAAAAAACAAAGGCGGTTTGACGATTCCTTCTGAGGGTCCAGTCAAGGTGGTCAAAGTAGCTGAGCGTGTTATCTGACAGTCGACATTAGGGCAAGCTGTCAGTGTATCTTTGATCAATCAGTTTGTTCAGGCTGAGATTGGTTCAGATGATGTGTTTTTTCTCAAGGAGCACATCGAGGAAACACAGTTTGAAATTGACAACCATCATTTTATGCTCATGTCTTTAGTTCTGTCTGTCTTCCACAAACTAAGGCTGCACCATATTGCCAGACTGAATACTCTCAGATTACAGGATCTGAGTGAGCGAGATGGAGTGTCAGTCTGTAGGAGATCAGTGAGGTTGTGGAGAGCTTTAAATGTTCAGAGCGGTGTTTAGTATTGTATTCAGTAGTGAACAGGGAGCCAGTGAAGTTGAGAGAGAATCGGTGTGATATGTTCAGTGATGGATACGTTTTTGTGGGATGCCAGATAGAACAGCATTACAATAATCCATACGTGAGGTGACTCGGGCATTAACCAATACTTCAGTACTGTGTTGCGTAAGAACAGGACGAAGTCTAGAAATGTTTTGGAGATGGAAGAAGGCAGTCCGAGAAATGTTACTTATATGGGAGGAACTATTTAATAATAATTATTATTATTATTTAATAATTGCCATTATTAGTGTAGAAATAGATATAAATAATTGCATTTAAACGGTTCGCCAAATTCTGCTGTATGTAAACGATATTGTTTACAACGTTATTGTTTTTTCACCAGAAAACCCGGTTTCCACGTCTGCCTGTATTAGTTTAAATGGCACTTTTGCCACTCGCAATATGGCGGATGCGCTGACGTATCGTGTCGACTGGGCAACGCAGTGAATGCGGCGGCTATCTATACTGTATATGTCTATGATCTGAGGCCTGTAAGATGACGTCCTTGCCAGAGGCGTCTCCTTTACTCCGCCCACTTTCCTGGAGCCTCTCCTTTGTTTCGCTGGTTTACTGACGCCTGCATTACACGCCCCTCGTGTCGATTTCAGTTCCGTTCGGTTCTTGCTCTCAAACCTGTGGACTCGATAGTTTTGGGGCCTGTGTCTATTCAGCATTTATTAAACTTCTAAACTATCGACTTCTCCCAGTTCTGTATCCGAAGAAAAAACACAGAATGGATGTGTTTCTTTCTTATTGGTTTTGAGAGAGAGAGAAAAAAATAAAATGAATCAGTGTTTTAGGTAAAGCAACACATCGCATTAAAAGTGTCAACTGAATCCAGTTAGTAAATTGTTTAATTGTACAAGTTATACAAGAGGTAAAAATAAACGTCTCCGTGTTTCTCACATTAATACAAGGGGGTTTCGGACCTCATAATGTGTGAAGTGCTCAGATCTGTCAGAGGCCTAAAACTGCCTTGACTGCCACTGGATATTTCTCGTTATTGGGGCTTCCGGAGCCTCTACTCCATACTCCAGCTCAGTAGGTGGCGGTAAAGCACCGTTTACGTTGGTCTGCCAATCGCCATAGCGTCATTTTGTGAAACTGACTCTCACTGGGGGCGACTTCACCATCATCAGACCACAGAAGATGTGCCTTAACGCTAACCGGGGCCCTGGCTCCAGGAGCATAACGTGGCTGCCCATCATCCGCATCGCGGAGATAAATAGGGAGTTAGGAATAACTCTTTATAGAGCAAAACTTTTTTTTTTTTTGTTCTTTCGTTTTGGCAGCTAGAACGTCTTTATTATCTAAAAACGCCAGGCAGACACCGACTCGATCTGGTGACCCCGATTTCGGAAAAGAAGAGCCAATTAGATGGTCAGCAGATGTTAAAGCAGAAATCGAATGGCCAGCGCGATCTCGGCCGTGTCCTTAATAAAGAAGCCCATCCAGTCCTCCCAACACCCGTGTGAAACAAACGGGCATCATCTTATGTGTTACATTCTTTTATTCCAAGAGCACCAGGCTCATCTCGCGAGTCAGCCGTTTCAAATTCTAACCTCTGGGCTAATGCTATTTTGGAGGTTTTTGAACTGAACAAAAGGACGTGACAAAACATGGGTGGCACGGTGGCGCAGTGGTTGCGCTTCCGCATCGCACCCGCTTCTCGGCAAGCAATGAATTAGACAATCGAATTTGTAAATAGATCGATTCAAATTATAGTTAGTACAAAAGCTAGACAAGTTTTATGAAGCTGTGTGCAAGTGGGTTTCCTCCCACAGTCTAACAACAAAGACCTGCTATGTTTTAGGTAAATTGGTCCCTTTGTGTGTGCTCTTTCAACCTGGTGCCCTGTTCAGGTCTTATTCCTTACATCACCATTAAGAAAAATCAGGTATTCACCTAGGGCACAGATCATGAGGGCAGGCGTGGGGGATCCAGTCCCATGGGTTAGCCACCGAACAGTCAGTTAGCGTACTAACAAGCTTGGCCTTGGGCACAAAATAACCTACAGCACCAGCACTGTTGCACCCTGTGATTGCTGGGATAAACATCAGTTGCCCCTTGCACAGGATAAGCTGGTTAAGAAAATGGATGGATGATGTAACATTCTTTCTGCCCCGCTTAAGTTTTGAAATACGGCACATTCCAAATTAAAAGAAGCGAATTACATGACTTCCAATTTGTGAATGCACATCTTTCATTATAAGGGGTATGGGGTGGGGGAACACATTTGAGCAGCACCAAGTGCAAGGCAGGAAACAGTCTCAGCGCATGGGATGCTCAGGTCCTTAAAATGCTTCTGGCAGGACCATTTGAAGACATTTGAGCCCCTATGGCACTCCTGTGTTGTCTTTGTTTTGTGAACCTTCAGTCCAGTCTGAGGACCAGAGCACCCTAGAGCAGATTTCCAGTGAGGGTATCTGTGTGGTGAAGTGGTTAAGGCTTTGGATTTCAAACCCTGAAGTTGTGGGTTCAAATCCTGCCAGTGACACTATGTGACCACAAGCAAGTCACATGACCTGCCAATGCTCCTATTAGAAAACCAAAAGAAATGTAACCAATTGTATCATAAATGCACCTTGGATAAGGGTGTCAGCCAGATATGTAAATGTATGTTGCTCCATGCAGCTTCCCTGGTCTACTATTGATAAGCGGTCTCTGGTGTCCTCCAGACATGCTGCTAATGTTTGTTTCATCAGACCTGAGAACTTTGTTTATTTTCAGTCTGAGAGTCCTTTAGGTGTCTTCTTGCAAACTCCAAGCGGGCTTCCATGTGTCTTTTTACAGAGGAGAAGCTTCCTTTCTGGCTGCTCAACCATAAAGAACACATTGCACACCTGGGTTTTGGGATTGTATACTCTTCTTCCCCTCAGATCCTCTCAAGCTCTGTCAGGTTGGATGGAGACCATCAGAGGATAGCTATTTTGAGGTCTTTCCGGAGATGTTCAAGCCAGGGCTCTGGTTGGGCCACTCAAGGACATTCCACATAGTTGTCCCAAAGCCAGACCCGTGTTGTCTCCTTCTGGAAATTTCTCTCATCTCCACACAGTCTCAGCCACCTTTTTGGGTTCTTGGTCCACCTGTCTTACCAGTGCTCTTTTCTCCTGACTGTACAGTTTGGCTGGGTGGCCAGCTTTATGAAGAATCATTACTGCTCCAAAATTTTTCCATTTAAGAATTATGAAGGCCAGTGTGGGGAGTCAATGAAGGCTCTGATCGGGGCTCTCGAGAGACTGAGTGAGGGGTCTGAGTGTCTGGGCTTGGGAGTGTCCTGATAAAAACCAAGAGCCAGGCCTTTAATAACCTCTTAGGCACAGCCATCATCAGCAGGGTGTCTGTCTGCGGAGAGCGTTGACCTCATCGAGAGGTTTACTTACCTCTGCAGTGACATTTATTCCTATGAGGTCAGTAGATGGATTGGGAGAGCATGGGTGGTCATGAAGTCACTGGAAAGGGGTGTGTGGCGCTCCAGATATCAGAACATAAGGAAGGTCTAAGGCTTTAGAGTCCTGGTGCTCCCTTGTTTTGTTATATGGTTGTGAGACATGGATGCTATCCAGTGACCTGAGATGAAGACTGGACTCCTTTGGTACTGTGTCTCTCTGTGTCAAATGAGTGGTTGCTCATGGAGTCCCGAATGAGGCACATTACCTGCATTGTGAGGGAGCGTCAGTTACAGCACCAAGGCCATGTGGCGCGTTTACCTGAAGGTGATCCGGCTCGTAAGATCCTCATTATTGGGGACCTGAGTGGCTGGACCACTCCTTCAGTACTGTGTCTCTTTGGAGAGTCCTTGGGTACTGCTGGTTTGACTTTGTGTGGCTCATGGAGTCCCGAATGAGGCACATGACCTGCATTGTGAGGGAGAGTCAGTTACGGCACTACGGCCATGTGGCGTGATTACCCAAGGGTGATCTGACTTACATTGCTGAGGACCCAAGCGGCTGGCCCAGGCCAAAGGGACGCCCACATAACACCTGACGGCGGCATATAGTGGGTCATTTCTGGAGGGTGGGACTGAAAAGCGTGTCTGCCTGGTGGGGTTGCCAGCCAAGCTGTTTGGTCATGTGGTGGGTACGGCAACGTGGCTCTACCAGTGTATGCTCCCCAACCTGACCTGACCTGACCTGTTGTCAGGGTCACATCCCACATTTCTAGGGGCGTGGTCTCTGGGGTCGTGACTTTGAATTAATGAGCAGAAGGGATAAAAGGTCAGCCTTGTGCTCTGAGCCTTCTCAGATCTGCGTGTAAAAACCCAATTTAAATCTTTGACTTCTTGTGTGATTACTGTTTTAGAGAATCCTTGGGTACTGCTGGTTTGACTTTGTGTTGCTCAAGGAGTTCTGGATGAGGCACATGACCTGCATTGTGAAGGAGTGTCAGTTACAGCAATACGGCCATGTAGTGTGATTACCCGAGGGTGTTCAGGCTTGCAGGATCCTCATTGTTGGGGACCCGAGTGGCTGGACCAGGCCAAGGGGACACCCATATAACACCTGGCTGTGGTCATTTCTGGAGGGTGGGACTGGACTGCATGTCTTCCTTAGTTGCCAACCAGGATCCCAAGCTGTTTTGTCATGTGGGGGGTTTGAGAACGTGCTGCACCAGTGCATGCTCCCCAACCTGCCCCGACCTGAGTGTGCTTTTGGGAACCTTCAGTGCTCCAGACATTTTTTGTAGCCTTCCCCAGAATCTCTGCCACGCCACAATCCCATCTCGAAGCCCTGCAGGTAATTCCTACAACAACCAATTTGGGCTCAGCTGTGGGGTCTTCTACAGACAGGTGTGTGTGCCTTTGCAAAGACCTGTAGGGTTAGGTGGATTAGTGATGCTATATAGGCCCTTGTGTGTGTTTGTGTGTGTAGTCTGGCACCCCATCCTGCGACTGTTCCTGCTTTGCTCCCAACGTTTACTGGCCCACGAACCTATACTTCATAAAGCGGGTTTAGAAAATGGATGAATGGATGGACATTCCACATCCCAAGAGCCAGTTTCTGTAGCCGAGGATCAGACCGCCAAGGTCCCCGCCTTCGGCCACCACCCAACTCACATTGCACCCAACCTCCTTGGCCCCTCCCATAGGTGGTGAGCCCATGGGGAGGAGGACCCACGTTACCTCTTCGGGCTGTGCCCAGCCGAGCCCCATGGGTGCAGGCCCGGCCACCAGGCGCTCGCCATTGAGCCCCACCTCCAGGCCTGGCTCCAGAGGGGGGCCCCGGTGACCCGCGTCCGGGCAAGGGAAAACTTCGTCCAAAGGTTTCGCTCATCATTGGAGGTTTGTTGAACCGCTCTTTGTCTCATCCCTCACCTAGGACCAGTTTGCCTTGGGTGGCCCACCAGGGCATAAAGCCCCGGACAACATAGCTCCTAGGATCATTGGGACACGCAAACCCCTCCACCACGATAAGGTGACGGTTCAAGGAGGAGACCTTAAAGATAGGGTGAGAAGATCAGTCATCCGGGAGGGGCTCAGAGTAGAGCCGCTGCTCCTCCGCATCGAGAGGAGTCAGATGAGGTGGCTCGGGCATCTGATCAGGATGCCTCCTGGACGCCTCCCTGGTGAGGTGTTCCGGGCACGCCCAACCGGGAGGAGGCCCGGGAAGACCCAGGACACGCTGGAGGGACTATGTCTCCGGCTGGCCTGGGAACGCCTTGGGATTCTCCCGGAAGAGCTGGAAGAAGTGGCCAGGGAGAGGGAAGTCTGGGTCTCTGTGCTTAAGCTGCTACCCCCGCGACCCGACCTCGGATAAGCGGAAGAGGATGGATGGATGGATGGATGGATGAATGGATGGATAGAGACACCAAACAACAAATCATAAAATAAAAACGTTAAGGAAGGAGCAGCCATGTCTTTCGTGACTCATAGATTGCTCGATTATCAACCCCTTAAAACATGGGTAGATGTTACCTGAATTTGTGTAGATTAACGACATACCCTCTTAAATGTCTGATACGATTTAAGTCAAAGTAACCCGGAGTGAGTTTGTGTGTTTGTTTTTGCCATTTGAAAGAGAACTAAGATCCCCTTAGGGACGTTCAGTAGAATTGGAATCATTTGTTAGTCATCAAGCCACCACAGCATCGCCAATCAGTATGTGCTGTGCCACAGTGAGCCTTTACTTCAACTTGTGGACTTTTCAGTTGATCTTAAGACTATATAGAGTACAGTATATTAGGACCATCTGAACAGCAGATTTTCCATGAAATTAAATAATTAGCCAATCACGTGGCAGCAGTGAAATGCATAAAGTGCTGCAGGCAGAGGTCAGGTGCTTCAGTTCATGTTCACATCAAACACAAGTATGTGGACAAAATGTGATCTCTGTGATCTGTGGGGTGATTCTTGATGCCAGACAGGCTGCTTTGAGGATTTCGGTAAGTCTTGATCTCCTCAGATTATCACACACAACATTCTCTAGAATTTATTCAGAATGGTAAAAACAAAAAAAAAACCAAAAAACTGTGAATGAGTGGCAGTCCTGTGGAAGGAGGTGCTGTGTTGTTGAAAGAGATCAGGCTGTTTGAGCTGACTGGTAACTGAGATAACCAACTGTGGTGAGCAGAAAAGCATCTCAGAGTACACAGCATGTCAAACCTTGAGGCAGAAGGGCTATAAGAGCAGACATTCATGTCAGGGTTCTCTCCTGACAACCAAGAACTGAAAGCTGAGGCTACAGTGAGCACAGGCTCACCAAAATTGAACAGCTGAAGACTGGAAAAAACGTAGGCTGGTCTGATGAATCTCAATTTCTAATGAGGCACCATGGATGGAAGACACCAACAGTAGGAAGCCATGCAGCCAACTTGCCAAGTGTCATCAGTCCAGGCTGGTGGAGGTGTAATGGTGGTTGGAATGATTTTTTTTTAAATTTAATCTGTCTGGCTCTGGTTCAAATTTTATACCAATGTATGAATGTGCAATACTCCACAGGCAGGGGAGCAGCACACAACTCTAGACCCCATATGTAAGCAAGTCCCTGTGAGCCCCTTCCTCTTGATCTATGTCTGTCACACATCCTTTTTCTTCCAGGCCTCGAGGACCCCACAAACCCCCAGTGGGCCCTGGGTAATCATTACCCTTTCTCAACTCCTTCATTTTAATATCCATCCATTATCCAACCCGCTGTATCCTAACTACAGGGTCACAGGGTTCTGCTGGAGCCAATCTGAGCCAACACAGGGCACAGGAAATAAGCCCCAGGTAGAGCGCCAACCCACCGCAGGGCACACACACACACCAAGCACACACCAAGCACACACTAGGGACAATTTAGGATCACCTAACCTGCATGTCTTTGGACTGTGGGAGGAAACCCACGTAGACACGGGGAGAACATGCAAACTCCACACAGGGAGGACCCGGGAAGCGAACCCGGGTCTCCTAACTGCGAGGCAGCATCGCTACCCATTGCGCTGCCCTAATTTTAATATCACCCCCTTAAATGTAATATTTACCTAATAATTTCAATGCAATAAGACACATGCAAATCCTTGGAATACTCCTGGATGAACGTACACCCATCAGTCCTTTTTAAAGCTCACTTATCCTAAGCAAGGCAGTGGGGATTTTGGCACCTGTCCCAACAAGTATCAAATGCAAGTCAGGAACAACCCCTTGACTGAATGCCCGTCCATCATACGGTGACCTCCACTACAATGCCCAAGCCCCAAGGGAGACCACCAGTCACTCTTTAATTTGATATATTTGTAAGAACACGTGAGAAACCCCAAGGGGTGTTGTTAGGATTTGCATGAGGGTTGTTACCCCACCTCTAATTTAAAATGGAAGTGCGTTGTCCCTTTGGGGTTTCACTGAAGTATGGGGGATTATGGGGGCAGGAGCTTAAGCACCTGAAGAAACCCACACTACGCTTAAATTCAATATTACCCTCACAATTTAAATTTATTAAGACCCTGATACATGCAGATCCTAGAAACGATCCTGGGTGGATGTAAATCCATCAATTAATTTTAAGCCCGCTTATCCTGAACAGGGCAGTGGGAATTTTGGCGCCTATCCCAACAAGGATCAAGTGTACGTCAGGAACAAACCTTTGACAGAATGCCAGTCAGTCGCAGGGTGAAACCACAAACACACGCGCACACACACATACACACTAGCACCAGTTTAGCATTGCGGAGACACAATTACTGTACCTCGTATTATGCACGAGCGCTGCCGTGGCCGGAGGACATTAATGAATTGAAAGAGCGCACCTCTGCTATTCGGTGGATTACGGTGCTTTAACGCGGCGGCTGTGCAGCCTCTAAATCATTCATTGCGATCTTCCCATAATCCATGGATATCTATGGTTAGCTACGAATTATAAATTATGTAGAGAAATAAGACAGCTCAGATGTATTTACTAAAAATAAGTACATTTTTAGTAGTTACGCGCGAGGAAGAAAGAAACGGTTTAAACGTCTATACGTCTCTCCTTCGCTAGCTTAGCCTTGCGGAGGTCCGGAGTTTCACTGGTCAGCGATCAGCACCAGGCCCGCCCCCTGTTGGCTGTATGAAAAAATACAGACCGGTCACAAGTGCTTTTTTTTTCTTGTGCTGCACACGTGCGGTACGTGCTGGGGCTGAACTTCACGATGGTTTTAATGCAGTGTCTTAGCCAACCTATACACCCACTCCCCACCAGGCCCCCCCACCACGCCGCCATTCGAATTGATTGACCGCACTGCCTTCCAACTGGATGCATGGATGGATGGATGGATGGAAATAATCTGATTATTTGTCGCCACAACAGGCGCACTCACACTTTTATTTTCTTGGTGATAATTCTTAGAGGGGCGTAACCCCCAATTGGTTTTCATTGGCTCGGCACCTAAGTGAGCCTATTAAACCGCAGTGACGCCGTTTCGACACGTACACCTCGGCAGGAGCAGGTGTGTACCTCGTGCGTTTGTCTGCTTTAAATCATAACGGAGTGATTTGTGTCATTTACGTCTCTTGGTCGGTAGAGTAAAACAGACCCTAAAGTAGCAGATGGTTACACTAGTTAAGACCACTGCCAAGGCGGGGAGGGGGGAATCATCATCGTCACTAAGAACACATCCGTCCCTCAGTGGATGGCAACTGCTGGCGTGGAGGAGGGGCCTCTATAAATAATAACAGTCTAATGAGGGGCTAACTGACAAAAGGAAATGGTCTTGATTGCTTTTTTTTGGGGTGGGGATCACACTTGGTCATCATGTCTGATCGTTTGGAGTCGACGATGATCTCAGTTCATGGGGCGGTCTACTGCGAATCCGCGACACGGTATGAGTGTCGCAGTCCGGCCGGGTGGGACAGGCGGGTGTGTTCGCAGCTTCGATGTTCGACCGTCACTGTTGCTTCATGGGAGACTCCCACCACCACCACCCTCCCTCCACCTGTCACGATCCGAGAGCGATGTTTGGCCCCGAGGTGATGTCAGCGCTGCAGCTCCCCAAGTCGGATCGGGGTTATGTTTCAGGCGCTGGCTTTGAACTGGCGTGGCAGAAGGTGACGCGTTTACAGAAGAACTTAAAAGATGTCCGTTACGTGGTGCTTTTTTGGGTCACATTTGAATTCATTCCATCATCTGCGATCCCCTTCTCGCGTTAGGGCGCCTATTTCGGCAGCAGACAGCGCAACGCCGGAGCCATCCCTGGACGTTTCGAGGGGGCTTCTAACGAGCGCATCTCCACTCACACGAGGCCGATTTGGGGTAAACTGACCCGGATGAGTTTGTGGATATATAGCGCCTTCACCAAGTATTCGAACCTCCTCGCTTTTTTTTTTATGTAGCAATCTTGCGCTAAAATTATGTAAATTATTTTCCCCCCTTCAGGCAAAACACATAACAGCAGAATGACAAAGCAGAATCAGTATTTTTTTTTTTAGAAGTACTCATAAATCAATTAAAAATAACCTGAAGTCTCTCTATGACACAAATAGAGGAGAGTAACAAGCTCTTTTGCAAGGGGTGTTCAAGATTTGTTTTGGGCCCCCATGCATTTTATAAAGCAAAATAATTCCTAGGAATCAAAATATGAAGTACTTTGTATATGTGTTCTTGGGGTAGCCCATTAACCCCTTTACATGCAGCCCTGGCAAGGCCAGTTCAGATTTTTATCCAAGGCTACTTAACAACATTTATGACACAACTGGTTACGTTTCTTTTTTGATTTTCCAATTGGAGCACAGGCAGGTCAAGTGTCAGTGTCAGTAGTGAGGTTTGAACCCACAACCTCAGAGTTTGAGGTCCAAAGCCTTAACCACTACACCACACGACCTGCGCTTTGTCAGATATTTTGTCGCAGGTACTCATTATATCATAATGACGAATCGATGTACCAGCATGTTTTCTTACAAAACCAGTGAATACCAGCAACTCTTCAGGAAACGTTATGGGATTGACTCTTTGCAGAATCAATGGAGGCTCTAATCGGGGCACTTGAGAAACTGAGCGAGGAGTCCGAGTGTCTGGGCTTGCGAATGTCCTGATAAAAACCAACAGCCAAGCCTTTAATGACCTCTCGGGCACGGCCATGTTCAGTGTGTCTGTCTGTGGAGAGAGTGTCGACCTTGTCGAGAGGTTTACTTACCTTGGCAGTGACATTTATTCCTATGAAGTCAGTAGACGGATTGGGTGAGCATAGGGGGTCATCAGGTCGCTGGAAAAGGGGTGTGTGGCGCTCCTGATATCTACAAAAGGACGAAGGTCTAAGTCTTTAGTGTCCTGGTGCTTCCTGTCTTGCTATATGGTTGCGAGACATGGACGCTATCCAGTGACCTGAGATGAAGACTGAACTCCTTCGGTACTGTGTCTCTCTGTGTCAAATGAGTGGTTGCTCATGGAGTCCCGAATGAGGCACACTACCTGCATTGTGAGGGAGCGTCAGTTACAGCACCAAGGCCATGTGGCGCGGTTACCTGAGGGTGATCCGGCTCGTAAGATCCTCATAATTGGGGACCCGAGTGGCTGGACCAGCCCAAGGGGTCACCCACATAACAGCTGGCTGCGGCAGATAGAGGGTTATTTCCAGAGGGTGGGACTGGACCGCGTGTCTGCCTGGGGGATTGCAAACCGGGATCCCGAGTTGTTTTGTCGTGTAGTGGGTGCGGCAACAAGCTGTACCAGTGCATGCTCACCAGCTTGACTTGACTTGAACCACACGACCCTTAACAAATGTTTGTGATTCGCCAAGTGTTGGAATGACAGATGCAATGCATTTTATTACCACAAATATGTCTGATTCCACATCTGTTGCAATGCAGAGGCCCAGCAACCAGATGGACACACAGATACTCCGACACGCTATTCTTTAATTAAGGTGGATTATGATCAGATATAAAAAATACTATTGCAAAACTGTGCCGATGGGAACAAATTTGTTGGTAAGCTTGTTGAAAAAGTGCTTCTAAAAAGTAACGAAAGGAAAAGGAATTGTCCCCTGTGTGCCTGCACGCCTTTGATATGTCATTGAGTAAAACAAAGCAAGTATGACAAGAGAATAGGTGTCACTTATTCTACAAAGATATTCTAAAATGGCCTGGACACATTTGTTGGAACCCCTAGAAAAGATCGTACATAATTAGATTAGAAGGATTTTTTTAACCTAGCTGTCTTCTTGAATTCATATCACACATGACTTTAATCATGCAATCAGTCCATCAGTTGATTTAAATGGAGACAAATCGTCATTTGGCTGTATGGTGTCATCGTGTGTCCCACACTGGACATGGACAAGAAAAAGCAAAGGAGGGAGTTGTGTGAGGAGATCAGAAAGATAATGATAGACCAGCATGTCACAGGCAAAGGCTAGCAGACCATCATCTCCAAGCAGCTTGATGTTCCTGTGACAACAGTTGCAAATATTATGAAGAAGTGGAAGGACCATAGGGCTGTAGGCAACCTCCTTGGATGCAACCACAAGAGGAAAATTGACCCCAGAATGGGCAGAAGGAGAGTGAAAATGGTAGACAAAAAGCCAAGGACAACTTCCAAAGACATACAAGCTGAACTCCAGGGCCATCAGTGTCTGACTGCACCATTTGAGTGACAGTGGGCTCAATTGAAGAAGACCCAGGAGGACTCCACTGTAGAAGGAAAAACATTAAAAAAGCCAGAGAGGGAATTTGCTCAAATGCATATTTACAAGCCATAAAGACTCTGGGAGAATGTCCTTTGGACAGATGAGACAAAACTGGAGCTTTTTGACAAGTCACATCACCTCTGTGTCCACAGATGTAAAAACAAAGCCTTCAAAGAAAAGAACCGTGGTATACCTGCTGCGAAACATGGGGGCGGCTCGGTTATGTTTTGGGGTTGCTTTGCTGCATCTTAGGCAGGGCACAGTTACATCTTAATACCATCAAGATGTTCTGGAATGAAACGTCCTGCCCAGTGTCAGGAAATTCTGTCTCAGCCTCAGGTCATGGACCCTCCAACAGGGTAAGGAGCCAAAACACACAGCTGGAAACACCCAAAAATGGCATTGGACTGTTCTGAAGTGGCCTTCTGTGTGCCCTGATTTGAATCCAATTGAACATCAATGGAAAGACCTGAAACATGCAGTCTGGAAATGACCCCCTTCAGATCTGACACAGCTGGAGCAATCTGGTTAGGACGAGTGGGCCAAACGACAAGTGGACAGGCACAGAAGTCTCATGGGGAGCTCCAGGAACCTCCTGTGTGCAGTGATTGCAAACTCTAAAGGTTGTGCAAGAAAATACTAGCTTAAGGGTCCCATCATTTTTGTCCATGCATTGTCATTTGTGTTATTACATGAAATATTTATTCAGTTGAATCGAAACTCTAAAACAAAGTCCAATGACTTTTGTCACTTTAAAGTTATTTCAGAGACAGTTGTGGATTCTGCTTTTTTCATGGAGGCGTTCCAACAAATTTATTCAAGTCTGGATTTCCTTTGACCCAGCGAGTAGATGTTAGGGTTGGTCCTTTCCCTTGATTGAAAATTTCTGACAATGTGCCAGTCATTCCAGGTCCACAGCTTAGTTATTATAAGTTAGATTGATTGGCTGCTGAGCTCACTGACCTTTCCTATGTTGCCAAGGAAACTGCTGTCACTGCTTTTCAGGGTAAATAATGATGTCAGCAGTTATATCATCGCTAAACTCTGCAGTAGTACCAGCTGCCAGGCTTATGACCCACTTCTCCAAATGACACTCGCAAGCTTGAGCTAGAGCCTGTCCCAGCAGCTTTTGGCACAAGACAAGAACCAACCCTGGATGGGATGCCAATTTCATACCCCCACATATATATTCACTCACATTGTGCCAGCCAATGGAGACTTATGAAATAACCCGACATTTGCGCGATAGACATATGAGCGCCGACAAAATAGCGCCGATTAAAACGCGGCGTCAAAATCACGCCGACAAAATCGCGAAAGTTTCATTAGATATGAATTACTAGTTTAACGCATATATAATAATGTTTATTTTAGAAGTCAATTTTATGAGACACGGCACGCAGATCAACAACACGTTCTCGCATGTTCCACATGGTGATAGGAAACAACGTGTTGGCTCGTCGATTGCGTCTTAATCGACCAACGTAATTGTCCTCCCAGTAATCATAAACATTCTGGAGATTGTCAGTTCATCGAAAGCGGACCCAACATCTTCCGGAGGAGCGAAACTCAGTGCAATTAGCATCTTTGAATACAGTTATAACCGAGCACATAATGTGTACATAATGCGCATGTACACGTCCCACTCTCTTGACCTCTCTCGCGATTTTGTCGGCGCGCATTTGTCGAAAACCAGTTAACGACTTTGTCGGCGCTCATTTGTCCGTTGCGGTTTTGTCGGTGAACCAAAATAACAGGTCAGGTCAGGTTGGGGAGCATGGACTGCAAGTTACCACTCCAACCACAAGACGAAACAACTCAGGACCCTGGTTGACACCCCCTCCCCCCCTTCATTTCCAACCCCCCTGAAATGACCATCTATCTGCTGCAGCCAAGTGTTATGTGGGCATCCCTTTGGCCTGGTGCAGCCACTCGGGTCCACAACAACGAGGATCATGTGAGCCAGATCACCCTCAGGGGAATCACGCCATGTGGCCATAGTGCCATAACTGACGCTCCCTCACAATGTAGGTCATGTGAAATAACCCTGGTCTGAAAATTTTCTTTTTTTCCAAGTCTGTCAAAGTTTCTTGTTTTCTTGTTAGATCTAAAGGTGCTGAATACAAATCTGGCAACAGAATTGCTCTGTTACATCCAGTTTATGAGTGACAGCTAGGGGGCTCTGCCCCCTGCTCGCTTCGCTCACCAACCCCAAGGCAGGCGCTATGTGCAAGCCACTTCACGGCTCTGCCACTCAAGTCTGTTGAAGTGGATGTACAATTTAAACAGATTGCTATTTTTTAATGGGAATTATTACATACGCATAATATCATTAACTATTTTACATTACATTGAGTAATTAACCATATTAAAAAATAGTAAAACGTAATAAATTGAAAGAAAATTATGTTTCATATTGCGTTAGAGGTATTCGTTGTGTTATATGTTTTTGTTCTGCTATCTATCTATCTATCTAAATACTTTTTAAACTTACACTTTTACTGTAAAATTTCAATAAAAACAATATTTGGAATTAACTTTTTGTCACAATCGCTTTGAATTTTGATTCTGTGTTTGGACTTACATCGTGACAACACAACGTATAACTGCCCGTGAGTGAATATCATTTCTTTCTCTCTCATAAATAAACCATTTTTTTCAAATGTTTGTCCCTGTGATTTGTTAATTGTCACAGCAAAAGCTATTCTAATGGGAAACTGTAAACGTTTTAATATGAATGGCATATCAAGATCTCCTTTTGTCATCACTCTGACATAAATTACACAATAACATTACGATACATCCTTCTGTCAACAGTAATTCGTGCAGAGGAAAACCGGATGGTGCTAACGGTTGTAGATATTCTTCGTGATAATGTAAGTTGATGTTTTCATCTTCTGCACCATCACCACCAACTGTTTCAGCCTAGTCTATTGATACGCATTTAACCAATTTGCCGTGTAACCGATCAACAGTTTTCGCGTTAGTTCATTTGACTTCATCGTTTCTCAGTGCTAGGACTGCCCGTGTACTCATTTCTTCTGTTGATAACCCTTCGGGATGAAATTTTTCTTTAAGATTTGGACATAATAAGTCTTTTATTGGGAACTTAAAGTGTGGAAAACGTAAAAATGTATAAGAGCTGAGAGCACAGGAACTGTGTCTGACAAAAGCATTCACATGAATGAGAGGTGAGAGGACCGCGGGCGTAGGCTGTTAACTGGAAATGGTGGAGAGGAGGGTGAGGCTTGAAAAAAAATCTCTTGGCAATAGTCTTGTCTCATCTCAAGATTTTCTTCTATAATAGAGACAATTTATTTAGTCTTGAAAAAATGATAACTTGCAGATATATTTTTAAATATAATATATATATAGTTGGCACCCTGCCCAGGATTGGTTCCTGCCTTGTGCCCTGTGTTGGCTGGGATTGGCTCCAGCGGACCCCCGTGACCCTATTCGGATTCAGTGGGTTAGAAAATGGATGGATATATATATAGTTGGCACCCTGCCCAGGATTGGTTCCTGCCTTGTGCCCTGTGTTGGCTGGGATTGGCTCCAGCAGACCCCCGTGACCCTGTATTCGGATTCAGCGGGTTGGAAAATGGATGGATAATATATAATATATGTTTTAAATATAATTATTACTTACAAAAAGTAGTCGCTTGATGATTTTTTTCCCCTCTTTTAATCCTCTGAAGGTGTTTCACAGTGGAAAGGCCACCTGTAGGGCCATCTTATCGGTATTATAGGCCCCCGGGCGAAGAAGTATGCTGGAGCCCCTGTTTTAATAGCAAAACAGAAACATACATAGGCATCAGAAACATTGTGGGCTATTAAAACAATGTCTCTCGTTCCTATGATATTGTTAAGACAGCCCTGATATTACACAAGGCACACTCGAGAACACTGTGCAACTTTAGAATCGAAGATCACCGACAATGTCCAAAGGTAAGCTGCCATCCATCCATCTATTAAAACCCACTTAACCAGAGCAGGGTAATAGGGAGCCTATCCTAGAAAGCAGCGGGTGCAAGTCAGGGACAATACCCAGAAATATGTACACAGTGGCCCCCGGAGGGCAAACCATGGGCTGGCCAGCCAGTCTGTTCAACTCCACATCTCTGTACAGCTTGCCTCACCATCACTAACGCCTGCCAAGTCAGTACACAACCTTGGGATGGTGATTTGACGAGCAGCTCTCTTTTTCTGAGTATTTCTTGTTCATGTAGATTTACACTGAGCGACATCTGCAAGATCAGAACCTTATCTTAGGGGCATCTTAACAACATCATATTCCCCTGGGCAAAGTTGTGTGCTGGGGCCCCTGTTTTAATAGCAAAACAGAAACATACAGAGGTATCAGAAACATTGCGGGCCCCTGTGCTGCTTGGGCCCCCAGCCAGTGCCCTTACATTAAGACATGGCCACCCGATGTCTGCTAACACAGACTCACACCACTCTCCACCATCATGTCTCTCCATTTGAGTGATGGGTGGCATTGTGACATAGTAGTAGTGCTACTGCCTCACAGTAAGGAGACCAGAGCTCAGGTCCCAGGTCCTCCCTGTGTGGATTTTACATGTTCTCCCTGTGTCCGTGTATGTTTCCCCCCATTGTTCCAATTTCCTCCCATAGTCTAAAGGCATGCAGATTAAGTGAAGCTGTGATGTTAAAGTGGCCCCAGTGTGTGTATGTTTGCCCAGTGATGGACTGGCATCCTGTCCAGGGTTTGTTCCTGCCTTGTGCCCTGAGCTAGCTGGAGATGACTCCAGTCATCCCTTTCACAACCCTGGTCTGGATTAAGAAGGTTAAAAAATGACATGACGTGACATTTGAGCTCAGCAAAGTTCTGGTGGAACCTCTCGCCATCTTCATCAGGTTAGGGGAGAGTGTAGGAAATGTACTTTTAAAGACATGTTCGATACAAAGGCTATACTACCTCAACTAGTTCCTCGTAGGTGTCCCTCTTTGTATTCCCAAGAAAATTTCAGCACACGCTTTTTTATTTTTCTTTCAATTGAGGAAGTGAGTATTTTTTTTTAATGGTTGCTTAGATGTTATGGTCAATACTTTGAATGGATCAACCCAACCTTGTTCATTTCTGTCAAAACCATTTAAACAACAACTTTCTCTTTTTCGGACAATAAAAAGACATCCTTGGCGAAGGTGGATGAGTTTAAATACTTGGGATCAACAGTACAGAGTAATGGGGATTGTGGAAGAGAAGTGAAAAAGAGAGTGCAAGCAGGGTGGAGAAGAGTGTCAGGAGTGATTTGTGACAGACAAAGGGAAAGTCTACAGGACGGTAGTGAGACCAGCTATGGTATATTGGCTGGAGACGGTGACACAAGAGACGGAGCTGGAGGTGGCAGAGTTAAAGACGCTAAGATTTGCATTGGGTGTGACGAGGATGGACAGGATTAGAAATGAGGACGTTAGACAGTCAGCTCAGGTGGGATGGTTGGGAGAGAAAGTCAGAGAGGTGAGATTGCATTGCTTTGGACATGGGCAGAGGAGAGATGCTGGGTATATTGGGAGAAGGGTGCTAAGGATAGAGCTGCCAGGCAAGAGGAGAAGAGGAAGGCCTAAGAGAAGGTTTATGGATGTGGTGAGAGAGGACATGCAGGTGATGGGGGTAACAGAACAAGATGCAGAGGACAGAAAGATATGGAAGAAGATGATCCACTGGGGCAACCCCTAACAGGAGTAAATGAAAGAAGAAGAAGAAAAAGGCATCCTTCTGACCTTCTAAATACAACGTGTTGGCTATGTTGAAGGATGAAGACCTTGAGATCAAAGAATGCGTAGCAAATGCTTGCTTTTGGATTGTTTCCCGCCTCGACTAATGTTTAGAACAAGGAATACTCCCATTGTTCAGCTCAAAATATACTTCAAATAGTATTCTGGGCATTTCAGATGTTTATGCCATAGAATAAAGATAAGGTTGGGAGCAGGTGCTGATAGCACGTTGCCGCACCCACCACACGACGAGCCACCTAGATTGGGACCCAAGTGCAGCAAGCAGGTGACACTTCAGCAACACACTGGGACAGTGGCAGGTTTTTGATGGTGGCTAGAGTGCCAATCCTGCCATCAATCCCCAAGTTTTCCCTGTAAATTGGAGGACCTGCTTGCAGAACTGGATGCAGATTAATGTCATACCCAGGATGGAGCAATTGCAGGTTAAGGGCCTTACTCAGTGACCCAACAGAGTAGAATCACTTCTGGCATTTACAGGATTTGAACCAGCATTTTAAAAAATGAACAATATTTTTTAAGAACAGCGTTTTTCTCTAAATCCAGTATCTTACGAAAACAGTTAGTGGTAGAGAAATTCCAATTTCAGAAATGAAACCTAAATTTATAAAGAACACCAATTTTTTTGCATGGGAGGATTTTACAGTTGACCAGTGTAATGAATTCCAGACCAGTGTGGTGCTTCCCGTTAAATCTAGAGAGGATCTGCCAGGAAGAACGGGACAAACTGCTCATATCCAGGTGTGCAAAGCTTGTAGAGACATAACCCAAGAAGACTCCCAGCTGGAACTGCTACCAAAGGGGGCCGAAAGAAAGTGCCAAATTAAGGGGTCTGGATGAGTGATTTCAGTTTTTGATTTTTAATAAATTAAACATTTTCATTTTGTCATTATGGGGTATATAGTGTGGTTTGATGGGCAAAATGGCACATTTATCCACTTAAAATACAATGCAATTTATTTTTGTATAGCCCAAAATCATACAAGAAGAGTCGCAATGGGCTTTAACAGGCACTGCCTCTTGACAGCCCCCCAGCCTTGACTCTCTAAGAAGACAAAGAAAAACTCCCAAAAAACCTCAGTAGGGGAAAAAATGGAAGAAACTTTGGGAAAGGCAGTTCAAAGAGAGACCCCTGTCCAGGTAGGTTGGGCGTGCAGTGGGTGTCAAAACGAAAAGGGGGTCAATACAATACAAATGAAATGAAAATGAAACCTACAATACAATAAAGCGTGCAGATAGTTATGTGGTCTGAATTAAATGTAGCAAAAATAAAGGGCATGATAATGGAAAAAAATGTCATATGCTAAATTAAGCAATAGTACAATATGCTTCAAAGCTATCTAGAACTTGATCATTCATTAGGTTAGCAAATAAGGAAAAATGAACACCTAAAGAAGCAGGGTGATCTACATGATCCCGCTGCCTTAACAAAAGGAGACAAAATGGAGATTTTTAAAACCTCCTTAATCCGGTTCTTACAGAATCCTTACTTTTTATGAGTTTGACTTATTGCAACTTTAAACTATGAAACATGCCTGTGTCTTTTTTTATCATTATTATTAGCCAAAGCTGAAAAAATATCAATAAATAAAACACTCACCCCTTATCTTTTTCCACCCTGATTTATCAGCATTGACTGCCTTTGCTTCTGTTTTTTTCTGCCACCCAATAATCGTTTTTATCTATTTTCGCATTCATAAAAATTACTTCCGTGTTTTTTTTTTTTTGGCCCGTTGCCTCCTGACTCATTGGTTGGGGAAAAACCCCACATCTGACATATCGTTTGACATGTCTTGATGTCTGCTTATGAAGGACGTCAAATTTTTTGGGGTTCTCTCCTATTTTTGGCCCTGATTTTTAGGCCATTTTTGGACCATATTTTGTGCAGAAATTTACACCCTTATGATAAAGAATAAACCAATAGGTGTCTCCAGCAAAAATGATCAGAAGGACTTGAAGTTGTGTAGGCCACATCAACCAAACCCCCTAATGGGATACAAGGGGTCAAAGTTACCTCTTTATACGCAACTTCAAAAAAATGGCGATTGGTAATAACAGGCATGTAGAGGGTCCTTTAATGCTATTTCCAAGTTGGTGATCATGAGTATGACCTGATTTTTAATATTTGACTCTTTACTGGTGGTCCTATCTCACTAAGAGCCACACCCAGAAGATTTAAAAAATTACAAATTTCAAATATAGCCATGTGGGGGTATCGATTTAGACAATTTCAAGGTCAAGGATTAGAAATGTGATGTTATTTTAAGCGTATAATCCTGTACGGTGGTCCTATCTCACTAAGAGCCACTTCCAGAACATTTAAAAAATGACAAATTTCAAACATAGCCATGTGGGGTATCGATTTAGACTATTTTAAGGTCAAGGATTAGGAATCTGGGGCGGCACGGTGGCGCAGTGTTAGCGCTGCTGCCTCACAGTTAGGAGACCCGGGTTCGCTTCCTGGGTTCTCCCTGCGTGGAGTTTGCATGTTCTCCCCGTGTCTGCGTGGGTTTCCCCCGGGCGCTCCGGTTTCCTCCCACAGTCCAAAGACATTCTCAATTGGCCCTGGTGTGTGGTGTTTGTGTCCTGCGGTGGGTTGGCACCCTGCCTGGGATTGGTTCCTGCCTTGTGCACTGTGTTGGCTGGGATTGGTTCCAGCAGACCCCCGTGACCCTGTGTTCGGATTCAGCGGGTTGGGAAATGGATGGATTAGGAATCTGATGTTATTTTTAGTGTTTAATCCTTTACTGAGGACCTAGCCCTCTATGGACATCTATCAGGGGGTGAAAAATGTCAAATTCCTATTACAATTCAAAATATTTAGTCTTTAAACATTTAAACTGAAACATACATTTTAAATTTTTAAATATGTGACGTAGCTTATTTATTATGTACTTCTTTTTCGTCATAGCGTTTTTAATGAACACACTGGCTTACTTTATTTATAAGATATACTTTGTTTTCTTGTTGGTCGATAATAGATTCCCTAAGGGCTTCGTGATTCTCGTAAATGTTGCGCACACGGAAGCTGCGGAGCACGTCGTGCCCTAAAGCACCTGGAACGGTGACATTTGTGACGTGATGCCGTGACTTTCCACGCACTCGTAACAGCCTTTTAACGCTGAGAGTCAAGTGCCGGCTTACCTGCCCTTTGATACGATGCCCACCTCTTCTGGCACTGCCTATCCCCTCTAGCCTTTGCACACTTTGTCCATTTAAGTATAATCACCACCCCTTTTTTTTTCTTTTTTGCTTCCCCATACCAGCTCGCCTGCCCGCCTGGTTTATCGTTAACAATGAACTTCACCCATAGCACCTCCCTCCCGCCCCACCCCGTCAGACTCGCGGCGCTTTAGCCAATCCGTAGTCGCCCTGAGTCTATTTAAAGAAGGAGTGCCGACAAGCGTGGACCACACTTGGTCAGCTGAACAGTATTACTCCGCCACGGAAGCGCATGTAAACACTACAAAATCGTTTGGCAGAGAAGTCAAATATTCGAAGAAAAGACATTAATAGAGGGAGCTGCACCTCAGTTACTTGGCTGTTTATTTTTATTCACATGTGTTTAGAAATCGCCTATATTATAATCTAATTATATATATATATATATATATATATATATATATATATATATATATATATATATATATATACTGTATAAAGCATACACATCATCTGTCCTGCCTCCATCCATATTTTCTTTTGGTTCTGCTGCTTCAATTCAAGGTCATGGAGGAACCATCGTTTACTGGGTGCTGGTCCATACACACATAAAGGCCCAAATGAGGCGTGAAAGCCCAGTTTTGAGTCACTAAATAACCTCATGCAGAGATCTGAGAGGCTGTGAGGTTTAAGGGGGTTAAGGGGGGCTGCAGTGATTGGAGTCCCCCACCCAAAAACTGTAACAATAGTGAAAAAAGTGGGACTGGAGAAAACAATGAACAGCTACGGATATCCGTCCTTTTCTCTGAATTCAGTTTTCACAGTTTGTTGCACGGAACAGAATATATCATGACATTTTAACCCAAGTTGGCTTCACAAAGGACCAGAATATCTTGCCAGCATCGGATGTATGGCACAGTCTGGATGTTCTAAAGATTTTAACCTTCTCCTCAGGAGGTAAAAAACCACAGGGGGGATGTACAATGTCCACATGGGATTCGAACAGAGGACATTGGATGAGGATGTTGGATCATGGGGCTTGGGGAGTGGGGGCATGCAATCTCTACATACGATTTGAGCAGAGGATGTTGGATGGGGGTTGGGGGTTTGCCTTGGGGGGCATGCAATGTCCACAAGAAATTTGAATAGAGAATGTTGGATGGGAGGGTGATAGGAGATGGAGGAGGTGGGCAGTGCCCGCACCACCATTAACGCAAATTATTCATCGACGTAGGGTGCATATCATAAGTGTGTGTGTGTTGGACCCAGATGCACGGATTAGCTACCAAACAGTCAGATGGCACACTAATAAGCTTGGTCTAGGGTGCAAAATAACCTAACACTGGCACTGGGTATAGGAAGAGGCATGCAATGTCCACTTGGGAATAAGAACAGAGGACTTTGGGTGGGGATGCATGTTTGATCCACAGTGGAGTAAAACAATGGCTACTACTGCATTCATTCATTTTTTTGGGAGGCAGTGGTGCCTTTTAGTCAGCACGTGTTCTGTCAGGGCTCTTCTGGCTTTCCTCGACATCCCAAACAGACACTGCCAGATTGACGACTGATGAGTGGGCACGGCTATCTTAATTGCATTTGGTAAAGTAATGGGACCAACCCTGGACGGGACACCAATTTATCGCAAGGCTCATTAACATTAATTTATTCCATGGTGATCTCCAATCAATGCGGAAATAAGGGGAGAATTTAATAATTCAGTGACAACACTCTTAGATTACTTTGCTGAGACTAAGATAAGCAATTTTTCTTCTTCTTTTGGCTGTTCCCGTTAGGGGTCGCCACAGCAGATCATCTTCTTCCATATCTTTCTGTCCTCTCCATTTTGCTCTGTTACACTCATCACCTGCATGTCCTCACTCACCACATCCATAAACCTTCTCTTAGGCCTTCCTCTTCTCCTCTTCCCTAGCAGCTCTATCCTTAGCACACGTCTCCCAGTATACTCAGCATCTCTCCTCTGCACGTGTCCAAAACAACGCAATCTCACCTCTCTGACTTTGTCTCCAAACCGTCCCACCTGAGCTGATGTCCTCATTTCTAATCATGCCCATCCTCGTCACACCCAATGCAAATCTTAGCATCTTTAACTCTGCTACCTCCAGCTCTGTCTCCTGCTTTCTGGTCAGTGCCTCCATCTCCAGCCCATAAGATACAGACTAAGATAAAAAACAATTAATGATGGGAAATGTTAAAAAAGCAAGTAGACAAAAAATGAAGCAGTATCATGTCACTGAGCAATAAGTACATCATCAGCAATAAATGACTTCTCATTAAGCAAATGTGGTTGTGGCCCGCCAGGTCCGACACTGATCACCGCTGTCATAGTGAAACCCTTTTTGGTTCCCAAAAGAACCATCTGCTCAGTCCTTTGCCTTTCCCCAACTTAACACTGTGAAATGAACTCAACAGACAAGACACCAGTTTATCCTTCAGCACAGTCCCAATGCCAGCGCTTGCAGGCTAACATTACATTTCAATAAATGACATCATCCACATGAAGATTCCAGGAAGAACCTATAGTAGAGCTCTAACATGTTCCATAAATAATTAACAAAAAACCATAACTGATTTGTAAAATATCACTGGCTTTGTGATTTTAAACGGACTACATACAATAACACAGGCCAAGTTCAGGTGTTCTTGATCTTCAGTATCCTGCTAGGTTGCCTACTTAAAGGTTTCTGTTTTGTCCATACATTGGTAACCAACACAAAGAACCACATTACACCAAATTGACAATGAAACGGCTCTTTGTCAGGCAACAATTCTACAAAGAAACACACAACCCGGTACACTCTTAAAAATAATGGCTTTATAATGGCCTATCACTAGTTTGTGGGGTTCATTGTGGAGCCATGACTTGACGAAGAACCATTTCATTCTGGGAAGGGTTCTTTGCATCAGATATTGGTCCTTGGGGCTTGGAAAAGTTTCACAATATGTGAACAAGCAGAAATCTTTAATGTACAACCCCAAATCAGAAAAAGTTGGGACGGTATGGAGAATGTACTTTGACTTTTATTTGATTGCGGACAGTATGAACCCAAGATGTTTCATGTTTTGTTGGGTCAGCTTCATTTCATTTGTTAATATGCATCGATTCCTGCAAGACATTCCAAAAAAAGTTGGAATGGGGGGTAAATTAAGGCCAGTCATGAGTTGAAATACTAAAATAATGATGTGATTTCAAACAGGTGATGTCAACAGGTGATTGCGATCCTAATTTGGTATCCATGAAAGGCTGAGTCTTTGAGGAGCAGAGGTGGACAGAGGATCTCCAGTTTTTCAACAAATGTGTGAGAAATCGATTTAAATATTTGAAAACAATGTTCCTCAAAGAAAGATTGGAAAAGTATTTGCATATTTCTCCCTCTACAGTGCATAATATCATTAAGTGATTCAAGGAATCTGGAGGAATTTTGGAGCGTAAAGGTCAATGGGTGCAAACTGAACAGCCGTGATCTCTGAACCCTCAGACGGCACTACATCACGAAGTGTCACTCATCAATGGCTGATATGACCACGTGGCCAAGGCCTGATTACTTTGGCAAACTTTGTCAAGCTGTACTACAATATGGAGTTACATTCATAATTACCACTTCAATCTTTACTATGCAAAAAAGAGGTCTCTGAGGCATCTGGGATGGATCATCACACAGTGGAAACAAACGTGTATTAGAACATTAGAACACTGTAGACGAGAACAAGCCATTCAGCCCAACAAAGCTCGCCAGTCCTGTCCACTTATTTCTTCCCTAAAGTCTTACTGTCTACCACACTACCTGGTCGCTTATTCCAAGTGTCTATCGTTTTTTGTGTAAAGAAAAACTTCCTAATGTTTGTGTGAAGTTTACCCTTCACAAGTTTCCAGCTGTGTCCCTGTGTTCTCGATGAACTCACTTTAAAATAACTGTCTCGATCCACTGGACTAATTCCCTTCATCATTTTGCACACTTTAGTCGAGTCTCCTCTTCATCTTCTTTAAAGGCTCAGCTCTTTTAATCTTTCCTCATAACTCATCTCCTGTAGCCCTGAATCAGCCTAGTAGCACTTCTCTGGACCTTTTCCAGCGCTGTTATGTCCTTTTTGTAGCCTGGAGACCCAAACTGCACCCAGGACTCCAGATGAGGCCTAACCAGTGTGTTATAAAGCTTACTTCAAAATGAGGACTTAACAAAAACATGGAAACAGGTTAAATGAAAATTTCTTATCAAGCACTGAACAGTTCCTCTTGATAAGAACACGAGAAGCTTGGTGACCCAAGATGTCTATTGTGGTCAGACGAGTCAGTATTCCAGATCCAGAAATGACCAAAGACGACAAGGATGATCCAGACTGTGATCAGCAACAAGTCCAAAAGCCTGCAGGGTCTGTCATGGTAGGTGGTTATGTCAGTGCCCCTGGGAAAATGGCATTTATACTTCTGAGATGGCAGCAACAATGGAGAAAAGCACATTGCAAAGGACATGCATTTTTCAACAAGACAATGCAAAACCACATTATGCATACGTTACAAAGGCATGGCTGTGGAAGAAGAAGGTCCAAGTAATGGACTGGCCTGCCTGCAGCTCTTCACCTGTCCCCAACAGAGAATGTGTGGAGGACTTGGAAATGAAAAATGTGATGACGACGACTCCATAGTGTTCCACACCTTAAGACGTGTTTGCAGGAAGAATGAAACAAAATAACAAGTGAAACGCTTCATCGCTTGGTATCCTCGGTGCCAAAACAGCTTTGAAGTGTTGTGAGAAGGAATGGCGACATTAGAAAGTGCTGAATGCATCAGTGGCCCAACTCTTTTAGGAATCAGTTGCAGGCCTAAAATGCAGGAATTAAAATTAAATGAAGTTGACAAGACAAATCATGAAATATCTTGGGGTGATACTGTCTGCAATTAAATAAAAGTCAAAAGTAAATTTAAGAATCACAGTTTTTTTTTTTTTTTTTGTATTTTCCATACTGTGCCAAGTTTTTCTGATTTGGGGTCGTACAATACAATATCTAGCAGGAAGGATACCGAAGATCACGTAACTTAATCTGTGTTGTTGTGTGCAGTGAGAGTCCTTGTGAAATCATGAACCCCTTTGGTGTTTTACAAACCTGTTATGGTCTATTAATGATTATTTATGGAACATGTTAGAGCTCCACTAAAGGTTCTTTCTGCATCCTTTATCTTGATGTTTTTTTTTTCTGGGAATCAAAAATGATTCTCCTATGGCAGTGTTTCCCAACCTTTCTTCTTTGGTGGCACATTTTTGGTAACCAAAAATATCCCAATGCACACCACAATTTTACTAACCACAAACACAGTATATCTCTTGGTGTGCTCAGCTGTCTGGACTACTGGAGATGCCAGTAAAAAAGCTTCAAGATAAACGTTTAAAGACCTGGCATTTAGTGCCCACTTCCACTGGCATCTCCCAACTGCTTCGTCCCTTTGCTTGCATCTTCTCTGCCTCAGAAGTAACTTGTATGCCTGCTACTCTGGTGACCACACATCCAGGCAGTTGGACTCTAGCACCCTGGAGACTCTTCTGAAGAGCTTTAAGTACGGTGGCTGCCAATATAGAAAACACTTTTAATGTCGGATTCTCCAGGTAGACCTGTCCTCCTCAGGTCTCGATCACCTGCGGAGCTTGTCCCTCTCAGGTTCACACCGAGGTACGCCACACTATTATTTCTCTCACGGCGCCGCTGGAAAATACTACCTGCCCCTATGGCATCGCTTTGAAGACCCACTCTGGCACGTTTGCTTTTAAGTGTGCAGATCGCGTGCTCCTCTATGAATCCAGCCATTAATATGCCCGCCAGGTCAAGTCACTCACTTATATGGGACCAAATTCCGAAAAGCCAACAAACTTAACAGCGCGAGTATTTAGGATTTGGAAGGAAAATTTGACGCATCTACGCAATAGTTCTTGGTGTTCGGGTCCGGTAACCGTCTGCATGCGTGGCAAACGCGAGTTTCCTTTCACATCATCTCAAAAAGTGCAAGTTCGCCTAACTGCGTTGTGTGGGTGTGCCCAGCGATGGACTGGCATCCTGTTAGCATTGCTACAGACAGTCTGGAGTCTCGCGACATTGTAATGGAAAGAATGCGTTTTTTTTTTTTTAAAGTGGGGTGGCTGATAAACATATTGTTAAAAAATCACAGCTTTCATTATTATCTTTGCTGTTTTCGCTCTTCGCGAGCAACCTTCGCAAAAAGGGGAATTTCAAACAGTGAAACGGATATAAAATACATCCTCCCACAGCCCCGAGACTTGTTAGGAAAGGCTCCCGATCGCTTTTACACTGTGTTAGAGATGCCATGTACGAAAATGGAGACATGCCCTTTGGGCTGCGTCCTGCACTTTGCGCCCCATGCTATTTTTCCAATCGGGATTTTTTTTTTTTTTGGTGTAGGGCTAAACTCACACCAGCAGCGTTGAGTGCAAGAGAGGAAGCAGCATAATTAGGGATGTCTTAACTTACGGGCACTGGCCAAGAATCCCAGGAGCACAGGGACCCACGATGTGTCTGATGCCTATGTATGTTTCTGATTTGCTGTCAAAACAGGGGACCCCTCACACTGCTTTCCCTGGGGGCCTATAATGCCATTAAGATGACCCAGCTAGTGGCCTTTCCACTGTGAAACACCCTCAGAGGATTAAAAGAAGGAATAAAACATCAAGCGACTACTTTTTGTAAGTAATAATTATATTTAAAACAATTATATATGTGCAAGTTATCATTTTTTAAAGACTAAACAATTCATTTTAAAAATATAGTTCTATAAAATAGTATCTATCTACATATCGATAGATATATAGATATGAAAGGCACTATATAAAAGATAGATATGAAAGGCACTATATAATAGATAGATATGAAAGGCACTATATAATAGATAGATAAGATATGAAAGGCATTATATAAAAGATAGATAGATAGATAGATATGAAAGGTGCTATAGATAGATAGATAGATAGATAGATAGATAGATAGATAGATAGATAGATAGATCTACATTGGAATTAATGTCATTAATATAAATTAAAAAAGTAACATTCCAAGGACAGACCCCTGAGGGACTCCACTGATGACTTCACTCCATGTCGCACATTTGCCTCTGATTTGAACTCTTTGTCTCCTGCTGGTTTGCCAGTTCAAGTTCCAGTTTTGACATTTTGAATCTTCAGTGTAGGATCACATCAAAGGCTTTTTGAAAGCCCAAATAAATGATGCAAAGCAATGATGTATGGAGCTGAGACATGGACAGTAAAGGGAATTCAGGAAAAGAAGTTGGATATGGCAGAAATGAGAATGTTGGATGGATGGATATGTGGAATTACAAAGAGAGAGGTTGAAAGCATAAGCTGATACAGCACATTGCCGCATCCACCACATGACGTACCACCTGGATTGGGTTCAGAATGCAGCTGTGCAATGGGTGACACCTCAGCTCCACACTGGAACAGTGTGAGGATTTTTTATGGTGGTTGGAGTCCCAATCCTGCCACCAATCCCCAGGGCTTCCAGGGCTGTATGCAGATCAATGTCATACCCAGAATGAAGCAATTGCAGTTTAAGGGCCTTGCTTGAGGGTCCAATGGAGTAGAGTCACTTCTGGTGTTAATGGGATTCAAACCCTTCTGATTGCCAGTGCAGATCCCTAGCCTCAGAGCCACCACTTTTCCTTTGAATAAGAAATGATACCACCAACAGCACACCAAAATAGGTAGAGATATCTAAGAAAGTACAGAAAAGTAGGCTGAAGTGGTATGGATATGGGATGAGAAGAAACAATGAATGTGTAGAAAAAAGAGGGATGGCAGAGGTGGATGGATAAAGGAAAAGAAGATCTGAAGGAAAAGGGCCTGACTGGGGAGGAGGAAGTGCAGGACCGGGCTGTATAGGGAAGGTTGTACAGGTACACCGGCTCCGCACGGAAGTGGGAGAAGATGAAGAGGAAAAAGTTAGGCAGTAGATGGTTGAAAGGCGAATTAACTTAAATATTTGTCAAATTACATATATTGAGAAGGGCGTGGGGCGACCCCCCCTTGTGATAAGATCTGCCCAGACGGTAGACCTCGACTTCAGCGCGACTAGGTTAAGCTTCGATTTATTTAAAAAGCGCAAAAATGAGGCCAACAGAAATGAGCCCTTAAACGGGATTATCGATCCGATTGCTCTCCAGTGTCCGTTTTTACAATAATAGCATTTGTGCCCTTTGACCTAGAGCACCGACGAGGCCACCTTTTGTTTTGAGGGTGGTGATGGTAAATTCCAACACAGTACAACATGATCCATTTCGTGCCGCGATTGTGACAGTAAAACCTTCATGTTTTCATTATTCTTATTCAATGATTTTTATGTCTTGAGAAGCAGCTCGACGGGGGACTAGATGTCAAGGCGGACGCATAAGCTGCAACAGCAACCACCCCCCCTCCCCGTGTGACTGCGTGTGCGCGCGCGCGAGAGCGCGAGGGTGAGAGAGAGAGAGAGTCGATGCCGATTGTTTGTGTATTGAAAGGAAGCTGGTGTAGCGCTGGGTTCGGATTACCTGCTCTGCTTGAACTCCGAATTTCTTGTCCATTCTGTCTGGGATTTTTTTCCCCCTCGTCAGGATGAGCCAAGCCAGGCCTCGGCCCCGGCCGGACGAGTTCATCCCACCACCGGAGTGCCCGGTCTTCGAACCCAGCTGGGAGGAATTTGCTGACCCGTTTGCTTTCATCAACAAGATCCGGCCCATCGCTGAGAAGACGGGCATCTGTAAGATCCGCCCGCCGCCGGTGAGTGTCGACAGAAGCGGACGGGCGACAAAGCCGTGCCGAAAACGAAGTGGGGGGACCTTCACCACTTGTTTTTTGTGTGTATGTGTGTGCGTGTTTCCACACATTTATTTATTTATTTGTCTGTCAAAAGAAAACTTTTCAATATGGCGGCTCCGGGCTTTTAAACGGGGGAGCCTCTCCTTTGTGTGTGAGGGTGAAGACGACTCTACCTGCGAGCCGGGCTGGGGCTGCTACTGCTAATGCTGCTGCTACTTGCGACCTTTACTCGCTTCCCACCTCCGTCGGCGGAACCAGCCGTTCGTGAAAACGCGTTGAAAACGGAACATGGTGGTGGTGGTGGGGGGGAGCTTAAATCGGAAGAGAAATGAACACCGCACACTCAGCGTTATGTGCTTCGAGTTGGTGTGAGCAATATGCCCACACCCCCCCAACCACCACGGCACGCGACCCTCATCAACAGGCCATACCAGGCCGGGTTGGGGTCTTTATCTATCTTCTGGTTCAATCCGGACCGGAACGGCGACGCGATTCGTGTCCATCTGCCTCTCACACTTGTCTGTGCTCCCGTCCTCGACGTGGACATGCCGAGACCACCTGAAGTGGGCTTTAAAACTGTCGTTAAAAAGATCTCCGTGTTGAGTAAGAATGGGGGTGGAGCGGGGCTTCCATATATGAAAGTCTTTGTTAGGTTTTTATTTTTTAAATATACTGAAACGTTTTGAATGCTGATGGCTTAAATGGAAAGATGGAATGATTGATCATAGCCCCCCTAAGGGAAGAAAGATTGTGTGTAGGGGGGGGGGGTCTTCAAAACAACGGAGTTGAGTTGACTTTTCAAAATTCTTTTTATTGAATTTGGTTATTGAGGTTAGGGGGGGGGGACATTAAAAGTTGTCCTCCAAGAACTACTAAAAATAACAGATCTGTCTTAATCTTTATATATCTGATGTGTGTTTTCAGACTCCCACACATATGTGTATCTAAATATACATACAATTATGAGTACAGCATAAATACACAGAACTTTTTGTCCCCGGGAGGAATTTTGGCTTTTTACAGAGGATCAATAATTGTGTGTGTATCTATAAATGTGTTTATGTACATCATATTTTGAGGAATATAAACAGTTTGCAGGCTGTATTGTGTGCATTTCAATGAATGTGTTTTTCAGGCAGTCGTCTTAATGTTTTGAAGTGTATTTTTATTTTCCACATAATTTGTGCTATATGGATTAGACATGACAAAAATGTGTTTTATACATTAGAAAAAACGATACACACCTGTACATGTGCATACAAAAATGTGACTTGCGATTATTTTTTTTTATTACAGCTGATAGATCTTTTACAAAGTGCCCAGAATCCTAAACAAAGTAAAGTGCTACGTGCCATAAATGGGCATGGCTTTAAATTATATGTATGCACTTTTCAAAGCTTTGAAATGAATATTCATCCATCTAGATCTGTATGTGTGCATAGTAATAGTAAACCCGAAATAGTTTCACCTTTTAAATTTAAAATCTTATTAGCCGTGCACCAAGATCAAAGTGTGTGTTTGTGAGTTACCCGATGCTCTTTTGCTTACAAAGGAGTCCAGAGAGCTTTGGAAACCATTAACAGTGGGGGGAGGGGCATACTAGATGCTTTATTCTTTGCATTACATAAAATTGAAAGCTGTCTTCTACATAAGAAATGTAAGGAAATTGCTGTTAAACCCATTTAGACAATTTTAAAGGTAAAGTCACATAGTATAATGCTTCCACAGTTTGTTTTTTTTTTTGAAAATAAATGGCCAAAATTGTGCTTTAAGCAAACATTTTCATAGTGATTCGAAAGGAAAAAATAAGAGCATTGACTGTGCTGTGAAAATGGGGGCTATGAATACCAGCTTCACACTGAAAACAGTAAAAGCTTGTTTCCACCTGGAGATATCCTTTTTCCCTTCTCCAGCCTGAGGCTGAACACGTAATTCGGAACAGTTTTATTTTTTTGTTAATCTGATGTATAAATTGAGTCTTTCTCTTTTTCCAAATATTGATAGGCAGTGACTTTATAATTTAGTGTGTGAATTACACTTTTACGTAAGCCATATTGCCTCTTGAGAGAGATACACGCAATGCCACAATTATACCACCACCCGATTTGCTATACTTTTATTACTTTTCGGATTTTTACGAATTTTTTTTTTTTTTATTTGCTATTAACATGCCAATTATCTGGTTTGCTTTAGTGAGTGAACCTGTTTGTTAGCTTTGTCAGCTGTGAGATTAGCTCTTTTGCTTTAGTTGATATTCCTGTGCGCCATCTTGGAATACATAATGTGTGGTGGCTTATTTTTCTAAAAGTGTGTGAACAAAGAGACTACCTATATAACATTCATACAGATATCTGGCAAGTACTAATAAAGTATATATTCAAAGTGTATACAAATTTGGTGTGGCTTGCTTGCACCTATTATGCAGATGATCGCTGTTTGTTCATGTTCATTTTTATTTTTCAAAGCCAGCCTAGTTATTTCTAAATGGTGATAAATATTGAAGTTTATTCTTTGTAATAGTTCCACATTGTTGAAGCTTTTTACATGTTGTTGAACTGTGGATACTTAATTTGTAATGCTTTGTGCATTGATAAGTGCTTTTATAAATTCAAAAAAAAAAAATTGACAATTTAGATTCAAATGTATCATTCTAAATCTTGTGTGTGTGATGTGTACAGTGCAACCAATTGGGCATATACACAGTCTCACACACAGAGAGTGCATGTATCATTGTACCTTGTGCATTGATGCTTTTTCAATTAAAAATAATTAAAAACATCAGATTAAAATGTAACATTCAAAATCTGTGTGTGTAATGTGTAAAATGCATCCAGTTGGACATGTTCTGTGTGTGTGTGTGTGTGTGTGTGTGTAAGATTGTTTATTTGCATGTCTTTATGCCTTGTGCATTGATTAATACATTTTGCATTCAAAATGCAGAAAAATTCAGTTAAAAATGTATGATTCAGAATCTGTGTGTAATATATTAAATGCACCCAACTGGTCATATACATGTACTTGTGCATGTGACTGTTTGGGTATCTATGTATGTCAATCTGTACATATAAATTCATAATAAACATACACATATAAATATGTATGAGTGTGTGTGTAGAGTTTGTATATACACAACATTAAATAAAATTGTGTGTGTAAATTGCTTGAACAGTAAGCTGGCAGTTGTTCATTTGCATACAAGGAAGTTGCTTTAAAATTGAAGCCTTTTACTATTATGTTAAAATGTGAACAATATTCTATCTTCTTCATCTATCATCAAATAAATCCAAAAACCTGATGGGGCTTTTAGCTTTTATTAAAATAATCCGCCTGGGACACCTTAAAAAGCTTCAGGTTTTTTTTTTTGTTTTGTTTTTTCTCCTCTTTTTAACATTTACTGCCAAGTGAGGGTTTCTCCCATTTCATTTGCTGTTTATCGATGGTGCCTTTGCAGTGGGTGATCTGGGGCTGTTAAAGTGTGTTTAGCTCGCTGGGGTGTGTGTGTGTGTGTGCGCTCTTTTACTTACTTTGAGGTGGTTTAGGCACGTAGGCAGTTAGGACTCTGCCAGGGCCATCTCTGATAAGCACCCCTCTCAGCTTAGCCCAGCCCTGGGTGTCTTCCTCCATGTTGGCTTTGTAGAAAAAAGGAGCTGCAGTGGCAGTCTGCATGCAGTGAGCTCCATCTGGCCATTTTGTGAGGCTATACTGGGATTAATGAGAAAAGAAGGGGGGAAAAAAAAGAAAGGGGAGGGTTGAGGTGGTTTACCTCTGAGATGTTCTAGGTTTACAGATGGGACTGATAAAAACCCTGAAGGGTGTAAATTTCAGTTGTGTTGTGTGTGTGTCTGAAGGTGTCCACTTAGTTGGGGAGTGAGAGAGAAGGAAGAAAAAAAAAAAAACGAAATATACTTGCCAGCTGGGATTCATAAGCAGAGCGGAGAAATCAGGAAGTGTTCGTCCCAGGATTTTTTGTGGGGTTCAGTAGATAATTTTGTTTACTGGTGTCCTAAATTCCAATCTGCTTTTAGTTCATGAAGAAGTTCATAGCATACTGATAGCTTCTGGGTTGCCCTGTGTCTCCTGAAAATCTTCTACACTCCCTGTTTACTCGCATTGTGCTTTTTGAGCAGGGGTAAAGCACAAGATTGGACTGCTGCCAGTGTACTACCTAGCGGTTTAATTTTTTTTATTTCATATGTTAGTTGAAGTTGTTTAAGTGTTTACTTCATTTGGTGTAATAGTACAAGTGTGCTTTGGTGTGGTTATGGTTGTCCGTTTGGTCTCTGGTTGACTGGATCAGTCTGCACTTTTGTGTTTTTATTTTTAGTTTATTTTTTTTGCTTTTCGAAGTCTCTGTAGTGCAGATTTTTTTGTTATTGTATAACCTTTGATCTTGCCATGAATTTGTTTTTTCTGTCAGTTTATTTTTATATATACTGTAATGTGTGTGTGTGTGCGTACACGCCTAAGTTGTCCCTTTGATAGTCTGGTGGTCCAACAAGGCTTGGTTCCTGCCCTGCAGCCATTGTCATTCTAAAATGGATTATTGCTGTTAGTATGTACAGAGTATGTCCCTTTAGGCAGCATGATGGCAGAGTGGTAGTGCTGCTGCCTTGCAGTAAACTCCTGCATGGAGTTTGTATTTTCTCCCCGTTTCTGCATGGGTTTTCTCCTGCTGACCAAAGACATGTAATTTAGATGGATTGATCATGCCTAACTGTGCCATGTGTTTGTGTTCACCCTACGATGGACTGGCGCCCTGTGCAGGGATTGCTTCTGCATTGTGCCTGATGCTTGCTGAGCTAGACTTAAGCTTCCCCATGGACATGCTTAAAATAAAGTGGGGTTGGAAAATAAATGGATGAATGGTGTGCGTGTGTGTGTGTTATGGATATACATTTGCCTGTGATAGACTAATTTCACTTTTTGAGCTTATTTGTGCCTCATGGAAATAGGCTGTGGCACCCTAACAATCTTGAACTGGATTGCGAGTTTGAGAATGTTATAATAACTTTTAATATTAAAGTGCCTGTCAGTCTGTGTATATTTCTTTTTATTACCATTTCATCTTGACGTCTGTTATGAAGCATTATTCTCCCAGTGCAATAAGCACCTGTCTCTGTATGCCATTCTATCCATCTTCCAAAGTCACATTTTTTCATCTTCTATCCCCTGTGGCATCTGTGCCATTTTCTTACCCCAGCTACTCCACAAGTGGGTATTTACATTAGGCATTATCTGTTGCCCAATCATTTGTGATTATTTTTGTTAATGTGGTCCCAGTCAATGCTTTGTGACAGTGTTCCGTTCCTAGGCTCTTGAGAATTATAACAAGCAGAAAATTTAAGCTGATGCATTTAGCCAACTTGTCAAATTTAAGCTGCCACTTCATGCTGTCTTTAAGCTTTCATATTGTTAGTAACAATGTTATTAATGAGGAAAAAGTATTCAGTATTTTTCTTTTTGTTTTTTTTGAGTACGGGGTTGTATACAATCTGAAAGGCATTGCTGTAAAGTATGAATTATTTAGACATGGTGTCTCTTGTTACTTCAATTAGCAAATCAGATGATGTAAATGTGGCACTTGAGCTGCATTCTTCAGACAGACCAAAGTGAAACATGCTTCGGTAGATGCATGAACCCCAATGGTAGTGATGACACAAATATCAAAAGTAGTGTTACCTACAAATTTCATAATGAGAGCACTTACACCTTAGTTCAGACTGAAGCTGGCTGGAGACTGAGTATGTACACAGTGTAGACTTCTAGTGGCTGCCATATTTTGTAAGTTTTAGCACTTTATAGTCCTTGTATTACAGTAACAAATATGTGTAAGCACTCTAAGCCTGTACTGAGGAATACTATTAAGAATTTAGTTGAACATGAAATCATAAACAATATGTGGTTGATTGACCCACAGTGTTCTCCCCACTGAATTGCTTCACCTACTAGTGCTCCAAGTGAAGAATTCACCCTTTCCCTTAGTGGCTTTACATAAAAACCTGACTAAATAACATAATAGTCTTATTTTGTTCTTTGAGTGGCATTGTACAAAATGTTTTTTGTGAACTGCTTGCTTGCCCATTGAATTAAGCCCCATGTATGAAACTAGCAGTTGGGTCAAAGATGACCTAAACTAGTGAGGTTGCTGCATCATTCGTTTCCTTGCATTTCCAGTCCTTTGGTCCTTTCTGAACTGTTGTGCCAGCAATCACACGTTTGTAGTATTTACATAAATAATCACACAAGTCGGTGAGCGTTGGCACACTTTGCGAGGGTTGATGGGGAGTTGTTTTAAAGCATATGGGCAGTGACTGTTTCCGTAGTGGTGCTGTTGTGTGTAACAAAGAAATGGACATCATCTGCTCAGGTAGGTAGGGTACAGATGATTTCATTTTCCTTGTTGCATCCTTTATATGTAAGTTATTTTTTTTTAACCTCGTTTGCAGTTAACATTGCTTTTTTTTACTTAAGCGTGCATTTGACACTTTGTATGGATTATCTGTATCCTTTATTTGATGCAGTCCAATAAAAATGCAATGAATGCTTTCTATTATATAGTAGACTGTTCATACCAATTTGATTAGTGCCTGTTAAAATGCTTTTATAACCCTACCTCCCCCTCCGCCACAGAAGTGTCATTTTTAAACTGCTTTATCAAGAAGAAATTGCCGCAACATTTTAGAGTTATTAAGTGTATCATTCCCCAGGGTGTCTCTCTTATGGAAGGAAGCATAGGGTTTACTCCCTAGTACTTGGAACAAAAATCTGTATTGCACTTATTACTCATGTTCATTTGGCAATGCTAGACAATAGTGCATAATTACACACCTTTAACCACACTTTTTTTTCTCAAATTTAGAGCCTAGTGGAGTTGTTGGTGGTTTTTTTGTTTGTTTTGCTTGCCAGTGAGTGTGTCCTATATTTGCCTGGTTGCCCTTTCTATTATTGGTTCCTTTGTTGTGCCCAGTGGATAGACTCCAAATGAAGGTAGAAGCTTTAGATTAAGCAGATTATGAAACCAGATGGATAATTAAGTGGTTAATTTCATAGCCAATATGAGCCAAAAATTCATAATCATTTCCCAGGATCCTAACCTTTTGAAACATACAAAATAAAGTCTTTGTTGCACATTTTGGACTAAATTAACATTTTTAGTGATGCTACATTGTCCAACTAGTGGATGGCAAAATGGTGCAGTGGTTAGTGCTGATGTATCACATACCCAACATGCTTGGTTTGAATCACACATGTTTCATGTCTTTGTCTGGATTATCAAAGATCTCCCAGTGCCCACTCTGGTTCTTTGGCATTTTCAAATGATGACAATGGAAATATATGTGATTGGGCCGTGCCTTCAAGTTGGGTTGTTATATCTTGTGTAGCTGGGGTAGCCTCTGGTGCCCATGATTCTGATTTGGATTACAGTAGGCTTGAGAATGTTAACAGTGTGTTTTGTTTTGAAATGGTAATGTGTTAAGTTACCACCTTAATAAAAATTAAGTCAGTTGGAGTCACAGCACTTGCGTTTACTTAGTTAACATTTTTTTTTCCTTTCCAAAGCATTTTTGCAAATTCAAGTGCATAGTTCAATTTTTGAAGTCACCGTGTCTGCATGGTTCAGTGAGGCACAGGATTATGTAGTTGATCTTTTTTTAGCCACCAGAGGGCTGTACAACCTGTAAAATGCCAAAATAAAAAAATTCTAGACATCCATTCATCCAGCTCCCAGCGGCCATACTACATGCACTTCAGCACAGGCAATCTTCCCCAAGCCTAAGCATGTTCGGCCCTGGCCAGTAGTTGGATGGGAGAACATCTTAGAAAAGCTTGAGTTGGTGCTGGAAGAATTGTTGGAGAGGCCTGCAACACCAGAGACAACGCTGTGTTGTAAAATGTTTTGGATGAGATGTAAAACCGAGGTCCTAACACTCTGTGGTAGGTAATTCTCGCCCCATAATCCTCTCCTGTCCCTAATTTTCCATCTTTCTCACCCTACACTCTAATAGCTAATGTGGTGAGCATACTGGTGCATCATTCAGGTGGATGCTGCACATTGGTAGTAGTTAAGGCTCTCTGTGTAGAAGGCTTTGAGTAATGAGAAAAACACTATATAAATGTAAAGAGATATTGTTGTTATGAATATCCACCAAGCATGCTTATCCTAAACTGGGGCATAGGGAAACCTGAGCCTATTCCAGCAAGCATCGGGCACAAGGCGGGAACAATCCCTGAAAAGTCTATTGCAAGGTAAAAACATGCTAGTGCTAATTTAGTAACATCAATTCACCTAACCTGCATGTCTTTGGACTGTTTTTCCATTTTCAAACTCATGGAATACAGTTCAGGGTTATTGGAGACTAGATAGACCCTATCTACCCAGCGTCAAAGCTCAAAGCAGGGACCATCCCCCCCGAGTGGGTCGAGAGTCCAACATAGGTCCCACTTAACCCAAACTCACACAGGCTAACTTGTATATCTTTGAGATATTAGAGGAACACTAGCATACCTGAAGTAGACTGTATTTTGACAGTAACTGAATTTGAATTCTGGACCTGGGATCCATAAGGCAGCACCAGTAACCCCTGCATCTCGGTGCTTCCACAATAATGAAGCATGGAACAGAAATCTATAACCTTCCCATGGTACTTTTCAAATGTTTCTCTATTGAACCAGCAGCTTTTAACTGTAGAATACTTGGAGCCTGGCCTGGCATCCATTTTGATACAAAGCTTGTGATAAAATGTGTCAGTGTTTTTTTTTTTTTTTGTTGTTTTTTTTTTTATTAAAAAATAAATTTGACAATTCAAACTATTACAGTGCACATCACAGCAATCCAAAGACATGCATATTGGATGATTTGACATTACTAAATCGGACCATTATTTTTTTTTGTGTTCACCTTGTCATTGACTGGCGCCTCTCCATGTGTTGTTCCTGCCTTGTGCCTGGTGATTGCTGGCATAGGCCGCAGCTGCCTTGTGGCCCTCCTGGAAAAGTAGTTTATGAAAATCGATATGTGGATGGGCAAGATTTTTACAAAGAGGTAGTGAGGCCTGGTGCCCTTACTTTTTAGGAGAGCTATCCCCCCTAAACCCCCCAAAGGTTTTGAATTGGATTAAGCAGATTTGAGAATGTTTATTATGCACAAGGTATGGTGGACATTTCAAAGACAGTACTGGAGGTATAGAATTTATTAGCAGAGGTGGCATATTTACTTTTCTAGTCCTAATATTGCACAAAAGTGCTAGACTGCATAGCAGAGGCTACATCTATATGGTTGGTAGAGAGAAATGGTTTTTAACCATTAAACACCAAGTTTATCTAAATGAGAGAAAAGATGGTGGATGATTAGGACATTGTGCCTTCTCATAAGCAAACTAACAACGAGAGTTCCATTAACACAGGAGTCTGTAAAGCGAGTGTGTTTTCTTGTGTGTTGCATAGTAGAGATTCAGGATACAAGGCTTTAGTGTTCTGGCTATATGAATCCACATGGCTGTAGTTTTCTCTGAGTTTCTATTGTTCAAGAAGGTCTTTTCTTGAAAAGTCATTGTCCCAGTATAAATGATGGTTTTCTTATTTTATTCCCTATAAATATTATTTTTCCTCTTAATATCATTTTGAATTTATTTGTAATTTACTTTGAATAAACTTGTGTTCTTCATAAATGTAAGTTTGTTTTTTTTTTCCTTTATTTTTGTCAACATATAAATTGGTAACACTTAAAAATATCCATGCTATTATATTCTGATACCTACCTAATCCAGCTCAGGTTCATGAAGGGGGTCAGGGCCTATCCTGGCATAAAAAAATCGTGGGGCCTTTTCACGGGCACACCTTCATTCACACAGTCTAACCAGTATTTGGGAATATGAGAGGAAGACCCATGTAGACCCAAGGAGAATATGTAAACTCCATATGGACAATGACTTTGAGCAGGATTGAATCCCAACCTGCTTGATCTTTGTCAGTCACATTATCCACTAAAGCATCCTTGTCAGTCCCATTAAGTAAAGAAAATTCTGAAAATCTTAAACGTCTGTTTTGGTGAAGAGGCTTCATTCCCCAACAAATCTAAAGTGAATAAAATCGGTTATGGATAATGAGTTGATGGATATTGCATTTAATTGGCTAGTTAAAGGATGCTGGACTTTTGTGGCCTTGTCAGCCTTTTGAACTTTAATTTTAACAATGAATTAGCCACAGTTTCTGAAGGTGCAGTCTTAATATATTTCATATGAAGGTGGGAAATGAGCGAAGCAGAGGTGGAATATATATATTGTGCAAGTATGATGAGACAAATACAATAGCTGTTTAAGTATTCATTTTGATCATATGTTTCAAGCAAATATAGTTATTTCTATTTAAATTTGCCTAAAATTTGGCCACTGGCATGCTAAGTTATGCCCCTCACTGAGAGAGTTAATTGATGATGAGCAATGAAATGGGTTACTCTTGGGATTTTAAAGTCTATGGTTTAGCTGTTTGGACACACAGAGCCTGTTTGTTGTACATGCATCCTTGCATCTCTCTCCTAGAATAAATACTTACTACTTGAGTAAGAAATTTGCAAAAGCATATTTACTTAAATGTACATGTGAGTAGATTGGTGAAACTATTGTTCTAGCAGTTGCTTCACAGTTCTAAAATGCTGAGTTCAGACCCAGGTTGGGTCACTGTGTAGAGTTTGTATTTTTCCCCATTTTGTTGGCTTTAGTTCTTCAGGTCTAGATTTCCAGCTACACCACCCCAAATATCAAGTGAGTTGAGCTTTTTTGCCGAGTATATACAAGTACAGGTCCTCTAGTAGTCTCTAACCACATTCTGCCTTCTAATGATCCTATAAGTAGATTCAATGGGGTCAATACATTGATTAATCTGTTTTATAGGCCATGTGAAGACTACTGAAAAATAAAGTAACAGAATCTTCAGGGTTAAAATAAAAACATGCTTCAGTAAAATTGCAGCTATATCTTCTTGATTAGCTATCAAGATATAAAAAAAAAACTTGCATATATGTTCTGTTAAACACATTTAGTGCCTCTTTATGTAATCATTTTATTTTTTCATGGGTCGTTGAGAGAAGTCTTCAATTGTATAGGCATTCATTATGACCCTGTGGATTTTTTTTTATTTTATTATTTTTATTTTTTTTTTTCCCATCACAGTTAGGTAGACTTTCCTCAAAGGCTTAAACAACAAAACAATGTTTAAACAGGAAGACCAGGAAATCTTAAAACTGATTTTGTAAGGGAGGCATTTATAAGAGCAATTGTCACATTTTCACAAGGTCAGAGATAGCCACACAGCTAAATTATAAGATGGAGACCTGTACTTCATAGAAAAGACTTTGGCAATGAAATTTACTCTGTCAGATTGACAGCAGATGTCATAAAGCTAAAATGCAGCTGTCTCAGCAGAGGCGATCCTTGTCGGTTTAGAACAGCAGTGTTGTCCTTCCCCATTCCTGTCCGCTTCACCGTCTGCTGCAATTGAACACGTGATATGCTATCTGCATGTGGCAAGTTATACTGGAAAAGCTTTACTTTGTAAATAATGTTCTTTAAATAGAATCAACATGAAATATTTTACATACAATGCATTTATTTTATGAAGCATCTCAAACAGGGTGCCACAGTGATAAGCGCTTCTAACTCAAGGATCCAGTGCCCTGTTTTCAAATCCCATGTTCTATTCTTATACCCAGTCATTGTCTGTGTGGAATTTACATGTTCGCAGTAAGGTTATGTACACTTTCCTCCCTTTATTCCCAAAGCTGTACATGTTAGATTCCTTGGTCACTCTTAGTTCAAGTATAAATTTGTATTTTTGTGAGAGTGGGTCCTGTGATTCAGTGATTCTCTATCAAGAGCTGAACCCTACCTTGGAGCTGCTAGTGGCAGTATGTACTCCAGCCTCCATGATTCTGAACTGGATCAAGCAAATGTAAAACTTTTATACTATTTCCACAACGGTTCATGTAACAACAGAAATATATTTTTATTTAACATCTTTCATATTGATCACCTTACCAGTATGGTTTAAATATGTAGCATGTCTGTTTTATGAATTGGTATAGCTATGGGGTGTCTTCCCAAATAATTAATAAAAATCTTCCAAAATAGGCAATATATCAGGGCATTCCAAATAATTTTATGTTGAGAAGTCGTAAAATAGCACAGAAGTAATAAATCGGCCCTCCCGTCACCGCTGAAGGATAATATTCAACCCATCCTTTATTGTGCGTTAGAAACACTTTCTAGCCAAGATCAAATCAGACTTCATTCAACCTGTTGCTTATCTAATAATGTTACTTTTCTTTTGAAAATCATCAATAAATGATTTGTCTGATCATTTCTATTTCTTTATTATTGTATCTGGGATATTTGTTTCTGCAAGCTCTTTAAGGTCACAAGGGAAATCTGACTGAATTGTACCTCAAATTATTGATTATTGTGCTAGTTAAATTAACCTCCTCAAAACTAAATTATATTTTGATTTATCTTTGATTCAGTTCTCTCTCTGGGTCTTTATCGGCACCCTGCTTTATATTGTCCTTGGCTCTTGATTTGGCAGCTTGTACTATACTGTATTGTTCGGACCACTTTTTCTTGTAGGTGTTGTGGTAACAAAAAGTTGATTGAGGTAGCTCAGGCTTCTTTCTTCTGTTACTGGGCAGAGTGGGAGTCTTAAGCCAACTGTGAAATATAATCCTGCCAGCATTTTCCTGGCAGTGTCTGTTCAGTATGCTTGCATCGGAAGACACCCAAGAATCCTTCACGTTGGATCCTTCGAACACCTCCATTTGCATCTTTGAAACTTCTGTGGCTGTAGCTTTACTCCTCAGAGCCTCTCGGATTACGTAACAGATCATGGAGAGTAAGTCATGTGGGTTAAATTTAGTTTATCAGTTTATACTTTAGTGATTCTTTCTACCATGGCTACTGGCAAGAACTGGGTGTCTGTCACACGATTTACTTGTGAACCTTCTGGGCCAGAACCTTGGTCTTAGTCTTAATCAAAAGCTTATGACATGATATACAATGATAAAGCAAACAATTAGGAATTAGGATTTCGGCAACCTCTGCAAAATTATCAAGAGTTTGCGACTTCCTTAAGACAAACTGCTTGAGAGAGCAACATGGCAGAAAGGAAAAAGAACAGCTGTGACATCTGCTGACCGTCAAGAGCTTTGTTGCTGCTGCTCATAGCAAGATCAAGAAGAGCAGTTGAGAGTCCAGTATGGGAAACAGAATGTACATGTGACAAACACAGACAAGTGCCTGCACAAACTGACCTGTGAGTGGCTGGCTAATAGTTTGGCCCATTGACTTCTCACACATAGTCCATGATACAAAATGCAAGAACGACAACTACAGAGAAATGTATGCTGACAAGCGAAGAGATTGTCAAATATCTACAACTTTTGCCCATATGCAGACCTTGCTTTTACATCCTTACATGAATGTTTGGTTGAGCAGGACTATTTTTGGAAGTTAGATCAACAGTGTGCTGCTCATTGTGGGCGGTATTTTTTCATACTAAAGACTGAATGTGTGACCAAAGTAGAAATGCACATCTTGAAATGGAAATGCTGCATGTGAACCACCTTTATTCGAGAACTGGAGGTCTGCATGCCGGCTAGTTGTAAATGTCATCTTAAAATCGTATTTTCACTGTACTATGTGCAAGTGAAATTCTCACTGGCATGTCCAGCTGATTGTGTTGCCTGAAAACTTGGCCTTTGGGTCTCCATTGCTGTTGTGAATAATGAAAAATAGCGACATAACCCCTGACCTGAGTAATATTCGGGATGGCAAGGTGATTTTCCAGGAAGCATCTAGGACATTTTTACAATAAAATAAAGTTGATGTTGTAAATAAGGAAATAACATTCACAAACCAAATGGATGGGACATGTTACAAGCCTTAACTAGGCATTATTTTTTTCTGTAATAATCTTAGTTAAGATTGTATGACAAGAGCTGAGGTTAATGTTGCCCTTGAATAAATTTGATGCGGTGCCTAAAATAGAGACATCTTTCACACTTCATTCAGTGCCCAAATGGAACACACCTGGACTGGGACTGTTTACCAGCCCTATACTTAATTCATCCTCAAAATAATTCAAGGTCACTGGGACCCATCAGACATTTTCTTTGCCAAAAAAAAAAAAACTGATCAGGACTACAACTGGACAGCCAAGATGGTGTCTGCTTTGGTCTTTCTGAAATTAAGCTTCAGTTGTGAGGCAGATTCTTTCCTCTTTCTGTCACAAACTTTCTTTTAAAAAGGCCAAGAGGTATTTTTTCATGCACACTTTCAATAGATGTTCTCTGGTACATTTATCATCTATTCTCTATTTGTACACAGCTTTTTTTATCTAATACTCTTTGGGTATCGGACCACTATATTGACCATATTCAAAGAATAAACCTGTGCTTATGTCCGCAAAGTTTTAGGTGATTTGTGAAATGGTCCTCCACCGATTTGTTTAGCACCCCAGTCGAGGTTAACATTCCCATGCCCCTTGCTATGAAAAGCCTCAACAACATCCTGTTATTTGTTCAGTGTTTTGCATGAACATTTCAATTTTCCCAAAAAAAAAAAACCTGTTCTCAGGGGTCATTTCTGGGATTAGTATTTAATGGCAAATAACCTGTTGGCCATTCTTCCATTGTAATAGTTTAGACTTGATCGAAAATGACAACAAGAAAACACCCCACTCCCTTTATCACTCTTTCTGCATTAAGACCTGAGCAAAAATTAGACAATGATTGGGTAGTGCCTTTCACTATCTGGAATTGACCAGAATGTTCACATCTGCCAAAATGAAGCCAGCATTATACTTTGTTCGAAACATTTAGTGTGCCACACTGAAGCATACCGATTATGTTTATTTGTTACATTTGCAACTTCCTATTTAAATATTATTATGGGTTGTGGTACTTGAGTCTGAAATTGAATGGCACATGTTTTATCAGGAAAAGCTACTCCTGTATGCCTCCACAAGGCTGTGTTTGAATCCCAGCCTGGTTATTTTTCAAGTGACATTTCTTTGCATGTTTTTGTGGCCTGCTCTTTGGGTACTCTTTTTAAACCCTACTTTCCTAAGTTATTTTATAGCTCCCCTTATGTGTGTGAGTGTGCCCTGTGCTAGGACGGTGACTGTCTATGGTTGGTAGTTGCCTTGTGTTCAGTGCAGCCTAGATGTAAATTGGACAAATCAAGCTTAAATTGATAGGTAGATACATACAAGTATCTATGTATATAATATGTATGCATTTATTATGAATATATTTCTATATATGTTTGTGTATATATTGGAACAGAAAAATGTATAGACTACTAATGATGTACATATGAACTGGAATGATAATTTGAAATGAACAGTGATAGAATTATGTAGAGGTCAGATATGTAACCTGATAAGAGTGATTAGTAAAGTAATCCTTTTAAATAAGAGTATGGTTATTACAGTGTTAGGTTGCTCATTACTTTAGAAAGTAATTGGACTACATTACACATGTCACTTTTATTATTATTCAACTCAAAATTGTATATTGCGAGCATCTCCCTCGTTTTTAAATTGTCAAAAATGTTTCCAGGGCAAGATCCAACCTGTGAACACTGTAGTCAGGTTCTTGGGTCACATGTTTTGGGCCTACACCAAATTAACATCATTTTGGACCAAAATCTTAAATGCCTTTCAGACGGCCTTGGTGTCACAATCCCTCCTAATCCACTAACAGCTGTGTTTGGGGTACTTCCAGATGGGCTTAAAGTGGAGAAGGACAAACAAATTATAATTGCTTTTAATACACTATTGGCACTTAGGATTCTTCCAGTTCAGCAAAACAAGTCTAACTGTCCTATTCTAAGTCAGTGGGTACCTGATGTTTTATATACTATTTGAAACTGGAATAAATTAAATTCTCACTTAGAGGATCTGTCCAAATCTTTTTCAAAACCTGGCAGGATCGAATCAATAACATTTTAGAATAAGCGTTTAAATTGAGGAAGCAGGTTCTCTCCCATCTTTTACTCCATTTATCTTTATCCATTTATCTATTGACTTATTTTTACTAGCTTAAAGTTTTACTCTGCTAGATTAGCTCTCTAGATTAGCTGCTAGAATAGCTTGCATGGCAATTTAGAAACCATGTTTCTGTGAATAATTGCGTTATTGATAATGCGCACGTAAATGCATATATTGATTATCTTGTTCCAGAGGCACCTGTCATGGTGTAGAATATGTTCTGCAGCAAGTGAACAATTGTTTTTTTTTTGAAGGTGATATGTTGGAAGCAGGAAAAATTGGCAAGCGCAAGGATCTGGATAACTTTGACAAGTGCCAGATTGTGATAGGCAGACAACTGGGTCAGAGCATCTCCAAAACAACCTGTCTTGTGGAGTGTTCTCAGTGGCTAGTGCCTGCCAAAAGTGGTTCAAGGAAGGACATCCAGTGAACCGGTGGAAGGGTCTTGAGCACCCAAAGCTAATTGATGCACGTGGGGAGCGAAAGCTAACCTCTTTGGTCCCATCCCACAGAAGAGCTATTGTAGCACAAATTGCTGAAAAGCCTAATGCTGACCATGAGAGAAAGGAATCGCAAGACACAGTGTACCGCAGCTTGCTGTATGTGGCCTGTGTAACTGCGGACCATTCAGAGTGCCCATGCTGACCCCGTCTTATCACAAACGGCAGCAAAAATGGGCATGTGATCATCACAACTGGATCATGAAACCATGGAAGATGGTGGTCTACTCTGATGAATCATGTTTTCTTTTAAATTAAAACAGCAAGGTTTGTGTATATTGTTTACCTGCAGAATAGATGGCAGAAGGATGCACTGTGGGAAGAAGGCAAGCCAGCGAAGGCCGTGTGATGTCTTGAGCAATGTTCTGCTGGGAAATTGTGGGTTCTGGAATTCATATGGGTGCTACTTTTGACAAGTACCACCTACCTAAAGATTGTTATACCCTTTCATGGCAACCATATTACCAGATTGCAGTGTTCTCTTTCAGCAGGATAACGTTCCCTGCCCCACTGCAAAAGTTGTTTGAGGAACATGGCAAAGAGTACAAGGTATTGACCTGGCCCTCAAATTCCCATGATCTCAATCTGATTGAGCATCTATGAGATGTGTTGGAAAAACACAGAACTTAAAGTATCTGCTGCTAATGTCTTGGTGCCAGATACCACAGGACACCTTCAGAGGTCTTGTGGAGTTCATGCATTGACTGGTCAGAGCTGTTTTAACAGCACAAAGGGGAACAATGTGGTATCGGGCAGGTGGCTTTAATGTTGTGGCTTATTCTGTGTTTCCGTATGTTTGTAGGTAGGTGTATAAAGGTCATGTGAAAAGACAAGCTCCCTTTGGGGATTAAAACAGTGCACCAAATACCCCCAAAAAATTGTATTGATGAGTTGAGCTATATAGACAGGTATTGTATGCAGTGTTCATTTTTCAGTTATAGAATTTAATTTTTTTTTTGTCCTAACATGACCACCATTCTTAGTGGAATGAGCATTTATGCTGCTAATTTGACAAATATGTGTATTACTATAGTCGTCAGTCTGTGTATTGGCTAAGCTGCTTAGCAGCTGTATGTCTGCTCTGTTAGCCCTGATTCAAGATTGCTAGTGGTGTTCCAATTCAGTTCAGGAAAATCAGCTTGTGTTTTTGACGATTTCTTTTGTACCTTTTATGTGAGAGCACTTAGTGGCAGTTTTGTGAATAGTTCTGTATTAAATTTGAAAAAAATTTTTGCATATTCATTTTGACAGACTGCCGGAAACCCTTGCCCGGCTAGAATGCCACAGTATCGGAACATTCTGGGCATTACCTTCCCCGTGGCACAAGATGGCAGCAGCACTGGCTTACTGTATGGCCACGGCTTTGGAGCTTTGAAGCTCTGCCCTGCTGGGGCCCATGGCCGCTGCCAGAGGGCACTTGGACTTTGTTGGAGCCCTGTGTTGCAGCACTTCTGCCACACCCAGAAGTGCTGTTGAAAGCCGGTCTGTGAGCAGCTGGAGCACTTCCGGGTGCCTTTTAAAAGGAGTCGGCAGCCACTACTCCAGAAGCCAGAGTCAGGTGGTTGAGGAGGATTGGCTGCGTGTAAAGGCGAAAGGAAGTAAATAACGGGGTTCTTAATTGAAGAGCTGTTCTGTAAGGGTGGGAAGCAAGGGGAAGCTGTTCCCACACCAAAAGATAAAGTTGTATTGCACCTGTACTTGTGTCTGTGGCTGGTATGCCCCCTGGTGGCCCGCAACCTCCATGAACCATATTCAGATTTGTTTGATAATGGATGTTCAGAACAAGTAACATAAATATGGCACAGTTTTGCAGCAAAGGATCAGTTTGATTCAGAGCAGACTTTTGTTTTTGGGTTTTACAGTTGAGTTGGTGATACAGCAGGATGGAGTCATATACATATAGTGAGTGCCCTGTAAGATGTCTAACCAAGTATTATAGAAATTCTCCTTCAGTGAAGCAAAGGTTCACAGAGAGTATGGGAATGGCCTGCAGTTACTACTCCAGAATGTCCAACTCCTTCTTTATTAAGTTTTGTGGACATGCCTAATGAGGTAATGGTGTTCTTTTCATGCTGGTATTCTATCAGACCCACCACAAAAGGTCATACAATGGCAGAATATCGCCCTCATCCTTTTGCTCAGTCATATTGCCCACAATCGGCAGTAGAAGACTACAATTTTATGCAGTGGCTTCCCACACTGTGATATTGGCCTTTTGTTTCATTGTACAGCTCTGAGAATGTTATCCACTTTGTCTTAATGTCCAGATCTAATCGTATCCACCACTGTGTGGCATACAAGTTGATTACATCAGCACAACCCTATTCTGCAGGTAAAAATACTCAAATGGAAGAAATCTTCAAAAATGGAGTCTTGACTTCGTAGTTTGTCAGTCCATGGTCAGTAGTGTTGCCCAATTATCCATGAACTCTCAGCAAGTATTAGAATAGTAGTTGTGGTGGGCTCTTCCATGATCTACTGTGTTTACAAGTATTTTTTTTATTCCCCTGCACACACACACTGTTTTACATTTGGCATCTTTGTCAGTGCCCTCCATAATGTACGAGAGAGAGAGAGAGACACATTTTTCGTTGATTTACTCCGGTGTTCCACAGTTTAAAATTACAGATCAAACAATTTGGACCTGATTAAAGTGCAAATTGTATACTTTGATTTAAGTGGATTTGCATTCGTCACTATATGTAGAAATGACAACACTTTTTATACATGGTCCCCCTCATTTCAAGGCACCATAATGTTTTGGGAAAAAGGTGTCTGTCTCAGGTCTGTTTCATTACTTCATTAGTGCAGTCATAAGGTACCCAGGCTTGCTACTAGCCAGTAGTTGCCATTGTTCAACATGAGGACAAGTGCTGTGCAGATGAAAGTCAAAGAAACCATTATAAGGCTGAAAAACAAGTATATAACACAAAGGCATAAGTAAAATCTTTGGGTTACCAAAATCAGCAGTCTGGAATATCATTAAGAAGGCACTGGTGAGCTCAGTAATTGCACAGAGGACTGGTGGGCCGAGGAAGAATTCCACTGCTAAGAGAAGAATCCTTAACTCTGGTAAAGAAAAAGCCCCAAATGTCTGTCTGAAAGATCAGAACCAGTCTTCAGGAGGCAGATATGGATGTGTTAGAGACAACTATCCACAGGAGGCTTCATGAACAGAAATACAGAGCCCACACTACAAGATGCAAACCGCTAGTTAGCCACAAAAACAGTATGTCCAGGTTGCAGTTTGCCAACAAGTACTTTAAAGAGCCTGCAGAATTATGGACAAATGAATATTAAACAGAAGGTTCAACACATTCTATGCAGTTATGCTTCAATCTCCACACCCCCGGGTCTATTTTGCTATTTTATGTTTAAAGCCTAAAGGTATGTGTATGTATGTATGTATATATGTGGATATAGAGAGAAATATCTATAGATATTTAGAAGCAGAGAAAGTGAGAGAAGTCTAGATATATAGAGGTTTAATTATGTAATTTGTATATATTATATGGATGCTTTTATGTGCTTTATGAATTTTAAAAACACTACCCTCCATTTCTAAGTGGGGTGGGTCACAAAGAAAATGGAATATAAAATTTTAGTTGCACTTGAGACCACACCAAGGAACACATTGGTTTCCGGTGGATGTTGAACAAGGCTGTCCAAAGGCACCTAACAAAACAAGCAACACCTAAAATGCAGATATTTCCAACCCCAACCCCGAGTGCTGAAAGCTGTTGGGTTTGTCCTTTGTTCTATGCAAGCAGCGTGCCACTTTGAACTGAAGACAGTGAATATAGACAGCAGGCTTGAGTATATTGGTTTTAATTAGCAGCCTTAACCCTAGGCCCCATTTACTGTCCGAAATGAATGTTTCACAATTGGTGGTTTGTAGTGTATTTAGTTACACCCCCCCACCCAACCTCTTAAACTGCCAAAAACACACAGTCTCTGTCAAATTCAACCTACTACCCCCCAATCAGGTCCCTTAAACATGATGTTTGTGGTCAGCTTCAAAGGGACAGTTTCCTCTGGAGGCCAGTAGCTTAGCAAAAACATTTTGTTGTTGTTAAAAAAAAAATAATGCAAATTATTGATGTCCCCAACCCCCAGACAAAGTGGAAGTTTTAAAGGACTAATAGTGCTATGAAATTTTTTTTTGGTCCCTATGGTGAACATTTAAATGCTATGTCTGCTTATTTATGGTGATCTTGTCCACCATTGAAACAAATGGGTTAAATACTCTTAATTGCCAGACTGTCTGTGTATCAAGAATGATGCCTCATATGCTTTCATATCTATCAGTTTTAATAACAGGATGAAAGCTGACCAATTGTCGTTTTCACAGTAATCCAAGTGCCTCATTAAGTACTTTAGGTGGGGTCAGGTTGAAGAGATTCACCTGTGAGAATTGTGGGTGTTGCTAGGTGGAGTTGGACTGCAGTAAACACCTGGTTCAGTTACGGTCACAAGAGAATCTGTCAGCAGTTCTCAGAAGGCTTTTTTTTTTTTTTTAAAAGTCTTTTTGAGGCAAAGTGGAATAGCTTGATCTGCAATATAAAAAAAATAACTGATTTTCTTTTTTTTTCCACTGGTGGAAGATATTCTAATGTAATAAATGTTTGTGTATCATTTTTGAACAGCTGACCAGTCCGGACACTTTTTTGAGAGCATTGATTGTAGAAAATATGAAGCATCTGTGAAAGTCCTTGAGAGGTAGTATAGGAGAGGTTTAAAGGATGAAACAACTGATTTTTTTTATTTTTTTTTTTTAACTAGGATTGGCAGCCCCCATTTGCTTGCGATGTTGACAAACTGCACTTCACCCCACGGATTCAGAGGCTGAATGAATTGGAGGTGAGTCACAATACTGCCCTTTGTTATGTTTTTTTGTCTGGTTGGGGGAGTGGGAGGTTTTCAGTGTTAATTTTCTTGGGAGTTTATCCTTGAGCAGGAGACAGCACAAGTGAGAGAAGAGTGTTCCTCCTGGAGTGAAGTCATTGGTGGCAGTCCTCTGGGGTTCTGTACCAGGATTGTTAGATTTTCTAATTTACATTAATAACATGGGTTCAGATATAATGAGTAACATTGGGAGACTTGCAAATGCCACTTCATTGTCTCCTGCCAACTCTGCTATCTAAACAAAGCAACGTCTGGAGGCATTAAAAATTTGTGTGGCATTCTTTTTCTTGTGCATCACAGTGTGGCCATTATTCAGATGCTAAAGAAGCATCAGCAACCAGCACTAAAGTATTGAGGTCATTTGTTTCTAGATAGGCACATGCTTGGGAGGAATCCTCGATGTACAACTTTCCTACCTCTGCTAATAGTTGAGAACACCCATTTTCATTAGTACAAATGCAGGTTTTTAGCTATTTGTGCTTTGTTCCCTGCATCTTGTTTTATTACCTTTCTTCCAAACATGAGTCTGTTAGTCTGGATTCAGTTACTGCTCATGAAACCCTGATACAATGCCAAGTCATCCAAAACCCCATATTTTAAAAACTGCTTAGATCTGGGAATCAAGGAGGGAGATGGTCAGTGGTGAAGACTTACACTTATTTCTTATTTGTCCCTCCACTTCCTGATTTGTGTTTTATTTCTTAAATATACACTAAAGAATTCTCATCTATAAGTGTACACATCCATAAAAGGTGGTTTTTATATTACTGTTGTGGGGTGGGGTGGATGAATGTATTTCACCATGAAATAGTTTATTTTCATTTCTGTGTTAGGTTTGGTTGCTCCTGTGCACTGATTGTCATACACCTAAAAAGTATATTACCTTTTATCACCTTACTCTGCCTATCTGTGCCTTATTGATGGTACAGCTTCATTTTACATTAGCGTCACAATCTGACCTAGAAGTTATTGCATACCAAACTATATTAGTGATAATATTTAATTAGTAGACCATGTTGGTTATAAAAAGGGGCTGTACATAAAGGGCTAGAAAAGGCTCTTTCTAAAGAAATTCTTGTTTCTTTCCATTGTATGATAAGCTAGAGGGGATGTTGTTCCCTTCTGTGCTGTGTTCTACTGGGGACAGCTGCCTGCATTGCAGAAATGAGGATGATGGCAAAATCAGAGGCCATTGGTGCATTTCTTTATATTGCTCACAATATTTTTTTCCATGTACTATAGTTTTCCACTCAGATTTTACAGTCCTGATTATTAGGTTAATTGAAGTAGGAATTGATGTAGGAATTTATACAGTAACATCCTGTAAATTTTCTTTGAATTTTTTCAGTCTTTGAGTTCAAACAATTTGAAACAAATCTTAACTGAATAATATTCAAAATTTTCTGTTAAGGTCCTGATTTCCAGAAGTTCGTCATGCAGTTCATGCCATTCTCTACTTTTGGCTTATTTGTGATGAATTCTTTGAACTGTAGTTAAGAGTGCAGTATGCAGTGCAATTAGCATTATTCACACAATGAAATAGTTAACAAAGCTATAACATATCTTAAAGGGGGTACAGTACTAATTCTGTTTAATAAAGTCTGTATATTCTGGACATCCTACTGTTCCATTTAACTAGTGTGATCGATTGTAGATGTTTTATAAAGCTTTTTACTTACTGTGTTTTTTTCTGTTAGAAATATGAACACTAAATTTGATTGCATCAGATCTAAGTAATTTGTGCCCTATCCCATGCTAAAGATGTGGGGAAACTTATTGTACTCTAAACTAATCAATCTCCTCCACATCTTTGTATAGTCTTAGTGTAGTTATACCACTAACCTCCCCGCCAACCTGGTTTTGCACTATGCATGACCACCCCTCCATTTTCCTGCTTCATAAATTTTTTTTTTTTGTTGTTCATTATGTATTGAACTTTCCAAGTAATGATGCAATAATGTCATCAGCCCAAACTGCAGTGTTTGTGCTTCATCTGTGGTTACAGTGCATATGTAACGTTTTGAATCAAAAGCTTGTATTGCTTAATACAAAGACAATGTCAACTTTTAAAATGAGTGTCTATAAGAACTAAACTCCAACCAGTCCGCCGCCACACAGCAGCATTTTTTTTAAAGCATTTCCCATTGACACACATTTTACGTACAAAGTAGGTAGTAAGCCATGAAATTTCTCATGTAGTTGCAGGAACCTTTTGAGGATCAAAGGTACACGTTGTAAGGTGTGGTGCTGGGGAATTGCAAAGTTACACCATATTCTCCTGTGTAACAGCTGTCAAGACAGTGACTACAATCTTGGTTTGAGACTTTGTTGTGCTTTTTGAGTAAGATTTTTAAATTTTGTTGCACAGATTGGCATAATTAAAACAAAAGTAAAGTTTATCACATATTTCTGGCTTGATTTCCTGTATTCTCTATTCAGATGACTGATTTGTTTCCAGAAAATGCTCAAGTGCAACTTGCCATTCATCCTAACTTGTTGTACACCTCCTTTAAATAGATAGTGTTTTATTTGTCCCCAGGAGGATATTTGGCTTTTTACAGAAGCTCAATGATAAATAAAATTATTATATTGTGACAAACAACAAGCAGCTTTCAAATATACACCAGAATGATTAAAAAGGAAGAAAACTTTAGAATCAAGACGAAAAGGATGTGTGGTATTACTGTGTGCTGTCTTTGGACTTGAGCAACATATTTTTTAAAGTAGTGCTGCGAAGTGCCAGATGTCGTAATCATTTGTGGCAGGTGGTATTGTGAATATTTACATTATGAAATCTTAACATTTTTACCAGGCTCAGACAAGAGTGAAGCTAAACTTCCTTGATCAAATTGCCAAGTTCTGGGAGCTGCAGGGATGCACGTTAAAAATTCCACACGTGGAAAGGAAGATCTTGGACTTGTATCATTTAAACAAGGTAAATTTTGCACACGGCTCCCTTTTCACATCTTGTGGATCTATATCTCAATGGCAGGTCTGCTCTTATAATAATTTAAGACAACAATAAGTTTTCTTTGTCTTTATTTTTTAGTTAGTGGTGGAAGAAGGAGGATTTGATGCAGTCTGCAAAGACAGGAAGTGGACCAAAATAGCACTAAAAATGGGATTTGCTCCTGGAAAGGCAGTTGGTTCCCATATTCGAGCCCACTATGAAAGGATTCTTTATCCATACAACCTTTTCCAGTCTGGAGCTAGCCTTCTGGTAAGAGTACAAATCTCAAAGGGGAGTTAGGGTGGTGGAGAGTCTTTATCTCTGCCTTTGTGTGGTGGGATGAGATGGGGAGGATGTCTTGTCTTGTTAGAATGAGTCCTTGAGGAGCAGCTTGTTAGTATTTGTCAGCCAAAACAAGTAACCTCATTCCCCAGGAGAGTCTGCACTGGAACACGTTTGTGGCACTCAAACTGCTGTTTTTTAAAAGCTTTCAGTGCAAGGACCAATTAGGAAATTACCCTTTGTTCTTATTTCTCCCTCCACTTCCTGATTTGTGTTTTATTTCTTAAATATCCATAAAAGGCGGTTTTTATATTAATGTTTTGGGCTGGGGTGGATGAATGTATTTCACCATGAAATAGTTTATTTTAATTTCTTTGTTAGGTTTGGTTGCTCCTGTGCACTGATTGTCATACACCTAAAAAGTATATTACCTTTTATCACCTTACTCTGCCTGTCTGTGCCTTATTGATGGTACAGCTTCATTTTACATTAGCGTCACAATCTGACCTAGAAGTTATTGCATACCAAACTTCATTTATAATTGCTTTGTTATGTCACTTAAAGAATAGCTACTTGGCACAAATCAAGCTCCTCTCCTTAGTGGAATTATAATGGGAAAAATTATGTAAACCTTTTGGAAATTATCACTTGTATTTATAAAGTTATCTTAGATGAATATCAGGCCATAGTTTAAGTTACAGCAATGAAAAAACAAGATCTTAGTTAACGAACAACATATAAATTATTGTATTGTTTTGGTACATATTGAATACTACATTCAAACATTTACAGGTATATGTAGGTAGGATAGAGGAAAAGGAACATGGATGATGAGACTGATGACAAATGTAACTGAAGTTTGGACTTCAGGCAAATCCTATCAATGAAACAAGATTAGAGGTGTGGTTTAAAGCTCTTTTGTTATATAAAAAGGTCTCCGACATTCTGAGTTTGCCTATCAAAAGAACCATCTGCTGATGTGAAACATGCCTTGTTTAAAAAAAAAAAAGATCTAAGCAGATCTATGATCAAGTATTCGTGATTTGTATAAAGGATTAAAATGTGATTAGAACAGTAGATATACATTAGTCCACTTGCATACACAAGGAAAATTTAGCCTATGGCTTCTTTTCCCCCATCAAAGTAAATCTACAGAATGGCTTAAAAAAAAATCCACCTTTTGAAGTGGCCAAGTCAGAGCCCAGACCTTAATCGAACAGAGACAATGTTGAATGACCTCAGAAGAGCCATTAACTCCAGAAATCTTAAAAAATATGGCTGGGCTAAAGCACTTGCGTAAGGAAGAAATGTCCAAAATATCTTCTGACCATTGTGCAGGCTTGATCTGCAGTTACTGGAAGCACTTGTTTGAGGTTATTGATGGCAAAGAAAGTTCAACCAGTTATTAAATCCAAGGGTACACTTAAGTTTTCCACAACACACTGTAAATGTTTGATGGGTGCGTTCACTGAAGATATGATAAATTGTTTGTTTTATTACCATAAGCATTTTGTGTTTGTCTCTACTTGTGACTTAGATGAAGATCAGATAATATTTCAGTATGAATTAATGCAAAAAACTAGGGGCATTTCAAAGGGTTCACATACTTTTTCTTGCCAGTAACTATATATGTATGATGGTGTGTTGATGTGTAATCAGTTGGTATCCTGCTCTAGGTGGGTTTTTAGTTTTGTGCCCATCCGGTTTGTAGGTTTTGTGTTTTGGGATCGCCTATTTAACCCAAGATCTACTAATGCTAAAAGTTGAAATGGGCTTTGTCTCCAAGCTTGTCTCAATTGTCGATATGCGGTGCTCTCCTAAGGAAGCTGCATCTGTAAACTCTTTTTCCCCCTCCGCTCTTTGAGTTCCTAGAAAGCATTGCTCTTTAACAGTAGGACTAGCTTCTCTTATACAGTTAAGCTGTCCATATTAAATTGCCCACTTGACCTAATCGGGTGGTATTAAATGAGCAAATGTCTGCCTTTCACATTGAAGGGTGGCATGTGAACTGGAGAAGAGCATTTTTAATAGTGATGAGACAAAACACTGAAACACACTGTGGTGGTGTTCCGTTAAAATTTGCCTTTGGTGTAACATTGGGGTTGCCAAAAACTACCATAAAAGTATGGCATATTAAGACCAGAACTATTCCTGAATTATTCAGTCAATCAGTCATTATCCAACCCGCTACATCCTAAAACAAGATCATGGGGGTCTGCTGGAGCCAATCCCAGCCAACACCGGGTGCAAGGCAGGAACAAATTCCCCCCAGGCAGGGTGCCAGCCCTCCGCAGTCCTGAATTATTTGCCACATTTAATTGTAAACGGTACTGTTGGTTTCTACCACTTACTGAACTACAAAAGCAAATCTTGTTTGTGGGCATATTTTTTATTATCTAGTCCATAGTCTGTCTTAGTAACCTTTGTCTACATTTGAGATGTGTGTTTCTTGCATATTTCTGTATTATGACTGCCAAAGTTGTAATTGATGTTTTTTTTTTTTTTAAAAGATTGTTAGTTCCACCTTGCCACTTTTTTTTTTTTTATTTATTTATTATCATTTTTGTCTAATGTGAGTGGAGCTACAGTTTCTGTGTTTTTCTGTGTAGACTTAATTTACATTTAAAGAAGCAAGGTTTCTCACCCTTTCAGATCTAAGGGTTGTAGTTGTTGGCAGGTTGAGTGATAAAAATGGCATAGGTCATTATCTACAGTATTTCTCATTTAAATTTTTTGGCTGCCTTTTATCTGCTTGCCTGGCATATACACATGCACATCCTAAAACTAGTCTACCTTTTAACTGTTTCTTTTTCCTCTGGACAATCTTACATATTCAATAAGTTTCAGATGTTTGGAAATATAACTAGTCCAAAAATGAATTCTTCTCAGAGGCTAGCTTAGTTATGGCACATTTGATCTTATCACTCTCTAAATCCCATTTTGATGACTGGGGAAACTGCCAGTAAGGAACCAGTCATTTCTGTTTGATATTTTATGATTGGTGAGTGAAATCACCAATTCTCAGATAACTTTCCTAGCTCTCTCTTACACTAGGCTCCTGAGCCTCCCACCAAACTGATGTCTTTGGGGGCAGAAAAAACACTGGACAAGGTAAGTTTATGTCATGATTATTCAAGCAAAAGACTCTGTATAAAGGAAAAACGTATACAAACTGAGCAGTACTTTATTCCTGCCCCATCCTACCCTTGTATCAGGTGTTTTGTAAATTTGAAATATAATGAAAATGGTAATCTATAGCTAGAAGGAAATTTGAATTGTGTGTGTTTATGTGTACACAGCAAGAAAAGTATACAAGTAGTCTTGCCAGGTGGAGAACAAGAGTTGAAGGTGTGTCTGATGGATAGCTTTTGTTTGGCCAAATTGAGTTTTTACTAACATCAGACAAGATTACAGTGATCATACCTTAAAACGAGGCCTTAACCTTTTTGGACATAGAGCTAAAATGCAACAGTTCTTTGACTTGTCATGATGAATTGGATCAGCTTGCTTTCTTCTACTGGCTTGTAATCTCAGAGTATTCTGTTACATCATTTACTATAATGTATATATGAAGGATTGTGCTAAGAATACTAAAGTGTATGCTGTGCATGCTAATTTAATTCAAGTCTTTAGCTGTTTAGAGCGTAGTAACATATTAGGCTGTCAAATGTTTATAGCAAAAATTTGAAAGGATGACCTCTGCCCACTTACACAGATTCAAGAACAACTTTGTCGAATTTGTATGGCTGTAAAAGTGATACCAATATGATTTGTCACAAATATGCAGCATGGACAATGCTCCCTTTAAAATTCTGTAGTGCTAGTGATGATATCCTATAAATGGTGCCAATTCTGTTTTTATTGGTACAGCTAGTAACAAACAGTTCATACTGTTGTTATGACAGGGTGGGAGGCTAGCAGATTAAGGATACCAGTTTACAACACATGAGAGGCTACCAGAAGGTGTGCAGTTTTCACTACTACTTTTCAAAACTATTACATGACTACACGTGTCCTCAATTTTATTATGAAATTTAAAATTAAAAAAAAAAAAACTCCTTTATAATGGTGCATATAGCATTCAGAAATTTTTACATTAAATTGTATTTCAGGGTTGCACAATGCTGCAGTGGTTGGAAAGTCTGGCCTATAGATCATGAGCCTTGCAGTAATTGATGAAGACAGACTCAGGGGCAGGTTGTCTTAATTAGCTGCCTGCAGCCAAAATTCAAACAATGCAACATTTGACAGTGTGAGAGATTGTTTACTTGCTGTCTGCAGATACATTATCTGATAACTAATTGCCGCCGCTATGATATTCACATAAGCATTTTCATGTAAATTTATCAAAGGTGGCGTCTGACAGCTCTTAGTCTGCTTTGAAACATCAGTAATTATTTTCAGTATTAAAATCCTTGCAGGTGGTCATGTACACCAGTGGATTTCATATGTGACGTTTAGTACCGTTTAATAAACATTCATTAGTTTCCAAACATCTATTATTCCCTAGGGATTTAGTTTCTGTCCGGTATTACACTGCAAGGCAAGAACCAAACTGGGTAGGAGTACTGACCCATTACTGGGCATATTCATGGATATACCCACACTCTGGCATTTTCAGTGTTGGCAAGTAACCTAAGCTCCATGTTTTTGGGAAAAGTGTAGAACAGTGGAATACCCTAGCAATACTCAAGGTATTTATATTTACTTACTTGGCTGACTCCCTTATCCAATGTGACTTATAACATTTATGATCCAATTGGTTACATTTCTTTTGGATTTCCAATCGGAGCACAGGCAGGTCAAGTAACTTGCTCATGGTTACACAGTGTCAGTAGTAGCCATTTGAACCCCCATCCTCAGTGTTTGAAGTCCAAAGTCTTAATCACTTTACCACACTGCTTGCAGACATGGAGAGAACATGCAATCTCTGCACAAATGGTGACTAGGCTGACATTTCACCCATTGTCTAGTAGCTAAAAAAGCTCAAATTCTTCATTTTCATTTTATATGAATTTAGTGTGTAATAAAAATGTGTGTTGTTGACTGAGTAAATTATAGAGAATGTCTGAACAGGCTGCTGCACAATTACTTCTGACATGGAGTTGTATTGAATCTGCATGGTCAAAATTGATAGACTGTTTGGAGATTCACTAGCATTGACTGCCTTTAATAACTACAGAAATTTAACTCCTGATGTGTACAAGACACAGATGAAAACAAAAGAAAAAAGCACCTGACCTCCCGTAATTGCTTAAAATGTATTGCAAATCCTTAACTTCACCCTGTATGAAAAAATAGGCAAGGCTGGAAGGTGTGAATGAAGAGAAGAAATAGGAAGGAGGACCGTCATGTAAAATCTGTGTTAGAAATTTTGTGTATGATAAGAAGATGGAGAATGACCTTGTGAGTGAATTGTTTAATTTGCACCAGTTTCTGAATTCTGTATGTGGGTTTAAACATGTTTTCTTCTTTTTCTTCTTTAAATACTGGTCTTGTAGTATGCAGATTTTGGATTTACAAGCACAGGTTCATATGACCACTGTATTTGGATTTCATGAATTGGCTAATGCTTTGAAATAATTTTACAACAGATAAAAAGTCTGGAATCATTAGGAAGTGAAAGAAACCTTGAATATTTCACAGTAGTGTTGGGATGTTCATAATATCTACTCTTTTTTTGAAACCAACTGGAAATGCTTTTCAAAAAGGGCTTCTACCCTTCATGTAACTAGGATTAATTTTGCAGTCCTCCTTTTGCTCTATGAAATCTGCCTTATATATGTGCAAACTGGTTGCTTTCCTAACTATTATGTTGTTTTCTATAATTGCTATGTTTTTCTTGTACTGTTTTTTTTTTTTTTTTTTGTATTTAAAAAGAGCTCTATAAAGCTCTTCGTGATATTGCATGCTACTGATGGAAGATACAGTCAAATCAAGATTAATACTGATATTTTGAAGTGAGAAAAGTGAGAGACCTGATTAAATAAGCACTTCAACTAATTTTTTAATTGCATTTACTTAAAGCATAGCTAAACTGAAATCTTGCTGACTCTGTTCCACTCTTAGACCTTCATTCATACCTGTTTTAAACCCACCTACAGTTTTAATGGATGTAGACAATTAAGAAATTCAGGTATGCACATACAACAGGATAGGTGAGAATTTGTTGTATTTACTGAAGCTTTTTTTGTTTTGACAGTGTGTCCAGAAACCTACCTTAACAAATGATGTTAAAGACAAGGAATACAAGCCTCATGATATTGCCCAGCGTCAGTCTGTGCAGCTAAGTGACAGCACCACTCCTGCCCGTCGGGCCAAACGCATGAGAGCTGAAGTGAGTTTAAATATTTTTTATTCTCCAACCCCCCCATGACCTAATTCAACAAACTCAGATGTGTTAATTTACCCCCAATAAGCACTCAATATTAACAGTAGTATAGCTTGAATAGGTAGTAAGTCAAATAGAAATGATATATATAATACATACACACACACACACACTTTCTTATTCACTACCATTCTGTAATGTGCCTGCCAATTTTATGTGTAATACATTTTTGCATTGCCATGTGGATTGTTTGTTGGCCAGGTAGTGTTAAGAACCTGCTGAACATTGTCGTGTTTTAGGTACCAATTGTGAATCACGTCTTGATGCTTTAACTTCCTTTGCCCTTGTAAAATACACCAATCATCTTAGTTATACAGTACACATGGCAATATTAAAGATTATTTGTTTTTCAACCTTAAGACTTTTATAGGTAAGACTACAATTGAAATATACTTTCTCTCTCATTGCAAATGAAATAGGAACATGGGGGGAGGAATGAATTTCTTTGTATATTTCCCAGTCTGTGAATCACTTCACCCCGTGGGGACTCATCCTGGTTCGTTTTTTTGAGTTCTGTATAAGGTATAACCACATATGCACAAGGTGTCCTGCCATATTTCAAAGTGGTCTGTGTATGCTGCAATTAATCCACAAGTCACGCAAAAGCAATAATATTTTACACACCCAAAGGTGTTTGCTTTCAAACAAAGCATAAGTTTCCATGTTGTTGTCTTCTTTTTTTCATTAACAAAGTATGCTATTTTTCACATGTATATGCTGACGCAAACAGAATGTCACAGCTGAATAAGTTTACTTTTATCAAAGTTTTCACCAACGTCAAGCCATATTTGGTGAGAGACTTGTTACCATTGGATAGCAGAGTTTCAGACTTTTCCAATGATATCTATTTGTCTGATTGGTCAATTGTACTACTTATCACAGCTGTAGATAAATTGCGGGAAATAAGATGAATAAAATTTGTGCATACACAACCTGTTTGGCTGGTGTGCGAAAAGACTTAGTTTGTTACTAGAGAAATTTCTTCTTCAAAATAAGACCACATACGGTTGAGGAAGTGGTAGAAAAGTTACAGAATGCTAGTGATTTGGAATATGAAGACCTTGAGATAGAGTTTGGACTCTTTTGAGAATGATTTATTTGTTGAAGTGCTCAATGCTATGCTTGATTTGTAAGCACTGCTTTGGATAACTTGAAGCGTTGTGGCATGCAGCTTTACAGTTAAAGCATTATGGGTTCAATTACCATATTCTGACACTATCTGCATCACGTTCTTCCTATGCTAGTGTTCTGAGCATTGCTCTTCCAGTTTCAGCTTTAGTATGCCAGTGAAGTACTATTGGGCTATACCTGCTTGAAGGTTCACATAAGGACTCCCTTCTCCATTCAAAAGGGAAAATTTCATTGGCTGTATGAACTTTCGTGGAGAACTAATCTTCAGTCAAATCCATTTGTATCTTGGCACGCTGCTGCTCATACCTTCGCTTGGGACCACCCCAATCACCCTCCATTAAAGATCACTGAATCACAGTGTGGAAACTTTTATAGGGTATGCTGTTTGATCAAATCGCACTACCTCATGCCACGTTGCCGCAGCTCGCAGTTTCATGTGGGGTAAATTACTTAAATCAAATGTCACTGTTCTGCTCCACTGTGTATAGGTATGGCAGTTTTTGATTTGCATGCCAAATATGTTATGTTTAGCTTGATTGCTCACTATGTGAATGGTTTAGGTATATATGTGCACCCTTTGAAGGGTTGTTTCCTGCCCTGCACCTAAGTTTGCAGGAAAGACACTGTCACCATCTCTGGAAGAAGCTAGTATAAATATGTATGTATCTTCTTCTTTTGGCTGCACCTATTAAGGGTGACCACAGTGGATCATCTTTATCCTTATTTTTGTGTCCTCTGTATCTAGCTCCATTACACCCACCACATTCATGACCTCTCAAACCACATCCGTAAACTTCCTCTTAGGCATTCCTCTTTTCCTCCTACCTGGCAGGTCCATTCCTAAACATCCTTCTCCCAGTGTATCCAGCATCTCTCCTCTGCATTTGTCCAAACCAATGCAGTGTCGCCTCTCTGACTTTGTTTCCCAACCTTTCAACCTGAGTGGACCCTGTAATGCACTCATTTCTAATCCTGTCCATCCTTGTCACACCCAGTGCAAATCTTAACATCATAAACTCTGCCACCTCCAGATCTGTCTTCTGTGTTTTGGTAAATGCTATCATCTCTAGTCCATATAACATAGCTTGTCTCAAACATTATAGTACATGGGGACTCCTTTTTAGTCTTGTCTCTAAACCTGTCCATCGCCATTGCAAATAAGAAAGGACTGATCCCTAATGTAATTCCACCTCTACCTTGAATGCATCTGTCACTTCTACCGCAGTTCTAACCACTGTCACACTTCCTTGGTACATATCCTGTACCACAGTTACATACTTTACTGCCACTCCCAACTTTCTCATACAGTACCACATCTCCTCTCTAGGCACCCTGTTATGTTTTCTCCAAGTCCACAAAGACACAGTACAACTCCTCTATACTTCTCCATCAACACCCTCAGAACAAACATTCCATCTTTAGTGCTTTTTTTTTTCTGGCATGAAACCATCCTGCTGCTCACTAATCATCACCTCCCTTCTTAACTGAGCTTCCACTACTCTTTCCCATAGCTTCATGCTGTGGCTCATCAATTTTATCCCTTTGTAGTTACTACAGCTCATTCTTAAATAGAGCATAAGAGCTACAGGCAGACCTTATTTTATTTTTTTAATCTTTCAGGCAGGGTGTGTGAAGGTGGAGCCAGGAGAGGTATGTGATTACCGGCCCAACCTGCGCAGAAGAATGGGCTCAGTTGTTACAAAGAACGAGTTTGGTAAGCCAGAATTCAAAAGTCTTCCTTCTAATGCCATTAAGGGAATTGAATATTTATAGATTTAGAATATGTGAAATCTGAAGCAATGGAACCAACTACTCTGTACTAAGAAAAGGTGAACTGGCAAATGTTAAAGTTGCACCTGTTAAATTTTTAATCTGTATTGCAAATTGCAGTGTATAAAACTTGGAGGTATCACACTTTTCAGGTATGAAATGAGGCAACAGATGTAGTGTAGATTTGTGGGAAATGCCAGTGTTAACTTTTTTTAAAATGTGTACGCTCTTCCTGTAAAAACATAGGGGCACTCTTTGATGTACATTGTTCTTTTATTCTTTACAGAAGGTGTTTTTAAAATGGACCCAATGTTGTAACAAAGCCTTTTAATTATCCCACTTAGCCAATTGTGTGCATTCCTTAACGAATACTGTACTGTCATGCCAATGACAATGTGTCTAGTGTTTATTAAACAGGGCTGTCTTCTCACTCTCAACAGAAAAGGATTACTTCCCTCTTGTGAAGCAAGAGCCCATTGAGACTGCTGTTGATCAATATGAAAAACCTAAGGCACGACACAAGAAGCCCCCCCCAGCAGTGAGTATAGTAAGTGTGTTGACATTGATCCACTTTTACGGAGTGCAAGTAAGGTACAGTTTGACCATACTTTGTAATGGAAAGTGGAGCACTGAAAACACAATCATACAAAATGATATCTTGTAAGAAATGGTGTTTTGGCCATAGGCTTAGGCTGGGTTTATACTTCATGCAACACGACGTGTGCTCCAGCTGACGCTACTGCTGCGCAAGCGTTGTAAAGTACATGCGCAAGTATAAACAGAACGTAAATCTGGAAGATTCCACCAGGTGGCAGTGCAAGATATCATCACAGCGAGAGAACTTTTTGGCTTGGCTGTGTTGTGAATTGCCTGAAACATCCATTAAATTCTGATGACGCCTTGCCACAATATCTCTGAAAAGGATGTTTAGTGATTACATCCATCAATCCAGGGATGTGCCCATTCCAGCAAGCATCAGCCATGAGACAGAAACAATCCCTGGATGAGACATCAGCTCATCGCAAGGTGAACACAAGCACACACATACACTAATGTCATTTTAGCATCACCAAATCCACAGACCTTCCTGTCTTTGGAAGAAAACTGGAGCACAGTGTGGAAACCCACCAGGAAAACATGCAAACTCCAGGCAGGGAACAGCATGGACGTGTCTCCCCGCGAGGCAGCAGCGCTACCGCTCCACCACCATGCTGCCCCCACATGTGTAATTTATTAACAGTATTCATTATTTAAATGAAGTTAACGACTTATTTGTAAAATATAACCTAATACTTTAATGCATGTCACCATGAAAGTGATATCAAATATAAATCTTAAGGATTTTAAATGTGCAGAGAGCTGGAATATCATAAATTTAATGTGTTCTTTATGGTGATTGCTGCTTGCAACGGCTGCCGTTTCAGGAGGGAGCTTCAGAAGCACGTAACGATTAACAACTGGGTTGGTTTTAAGATGATGTTTACAATGGTTTACTTTAATGATAAAATAAACTATGAGATTAAAGTGCACAATTCGAGATTAAAGCCGAAATTTCCGCTTTAATCAGAAAATAGACATTTTCACTGTGTCCTTCATTTTTTTTATTTTCTTTGTGGCTCAAATACACTGCCATATAATTTGATGCTGTTGTGAAGATACAAAGAAAATAAATAAAAAGACGGCACAGAAGAGTATGTGAGACTTTTAAAATGTATCGTTTCATTATGTTGGGGAATATGCACCGCCTGATTATAAAAGCACCACAAATGCGTTTGTATGTTGGCATTTTGCTTCACCACATCGAACCATTCATGAAACATTGATACACGCACATTGATCCTGTGGGAATCGCAAAGCGGCTTTCTGTCACATGTTGATAGCAAGCGGAGACTCTGATGTCACATTCCAACTTGATTACACTGTGCCCCCTGACTTTTTGCTGGTATTTCAACTTGCGCACACGTTGCGTTAATTTCTTGGGACGTGTCCAATGAACACTGGGAATGTGTGGCAGCCATGATGCGTGCACATACGCGTTCTGAGCATGAAGTATAAACCAGCCCTTACTGGTTCAAGACACGAGTTAGTGAGTTAGAGGTTATGGTTGCATGTTTTTTCTAATCATTTTTTCTGTTGATTCAAAGTCAGTTGTCTTAGTTGGCTTTAACATTGTAAATATATGAGAGTATCTGTGTGTATTTTACATTTATTTCCAAACCCCAATACTAACCTAGGTTGGTGTTTGACCAGAAAAGTATGGCAAAATAAATTTCACAATTGGATTGAATTGACAAGAAAAGGGGTGGATTGTTCAGACAGTGGGAAATATAAATGTATAAGACTAATTTAGATACTCTTGAAAATTAAAAAAAAAAAAAAGAAAATAAAAGGCTTTTTACACTTTTTCAAAATGTGATCATCTTAGAATGAAGCATGCTTAAAGCCTATAATTGATAAGTACCAATAACTGCTTAGAATTTTTAAGCAACCAGTTGTTGACTGCATCATACACCTTACTGGTCCTCATAAACAAGCATTCCCAATTGGTTGTTTCAGATTGAAATCACTGGCCACATAGTCAGCAGCATGCATGAGTATGTTCATTAAACTTTGTATCGTTTAGTCACTTTTTTGATTTGGAACATAATTCTTTGCTACATTTTGCCAGCTCATTGTATAGTTGCTATGTAGATGTTAGCTGACTTTGTGCTCCTTTCGAAATCCAATGCCCACTCTCCCCAAACCCCCATTAAAGGAAGAAGTAAAAGCACTTGTCAATTTTGGGGGAAAACAACAGTTTATCATTGGGCAGGCAATGTCCGAAAAAGGATACAAGTGTGGGGAAAGTACGCACTATATTGTTAACTGTAGTCAGTTTAACCTTCTATGCACCGACTGGACATTATAAATCTTCTTTTTTTTTTTTTTCCCCTAACTGTTTTACATTTAATCTTGTATACAGTCAACAAAATTGGAAAGGTGACATATACTATATCAATCAGCATAACTTAATTTTCTATACTTTGTAACATTAACTGGTGTTAAGCCAGATTTATACTTTCCACGTGAAGCCAGCATGCAAAGTGTGTATAGTGAGTGAACAAAACACATTTGTACTTGTTGTGGCCAGTTCAATAGGCGCGTTATTATTGTTCTCGTCAGTTAGTTGAAACATTTGCTCAGTGTCGCATAGCAAATAATGTCATAGCATAGGATGTGCCCCTTGCTGATTGGACAAGTTGTGCCTACTATTATTAAAGAAAAGAAATAGGTGGAGTGTCTCACCTATTGAGTAAATGCGGTGAAGGAAGGGTGAGTGTAATATTCTCATGAGTGGGGGGCACCTACATGATGAGCAGGTGCATTTGAAATGTTTTTGCATGTCATTGTTGAGTTTTAATGACCTGTTGCATATTCAACCCTTCGTTCATGATTCTGGCACCCTCGTAACTAGTTGAAATTCACCATGTTAGATACACATCAACTGCACCACGTAGTCAGAAAAACTTCTGCACAGTATCTCCAAATCTGACACCATTTTTGATGTGCAGCTCTTGCGTACTACATTGACATGTCAAATATAAACTCTGCCTTATAAATGCAAATATTTTTGCCTTACGCTTGAGAAAGTACGTTTCTCTAAACCTGTTGTACATGTATGGTCTTCTGGTGTGCTGCACACAAAGTATATTGCTTAATTAAGCCCTTTTGTATTTAAGATTTTTGGCTTTGCCCTCATGAACTGCGATTGGCAAAAAAAGAAAAACGTACTTAAAAGTAGATGCAGCCTGAAACAGATAACATTTGTATAGTTATTTGTTATATACCACTTAGAAAATCTTGTTCTGGTAAATTATTCCCTTTTTTAGTAAATACAATAATTTATTTTGTTGTAAACTAAAAGGAAAACGTACATTCACAGAAAAGCCAATTGGTATGCTTCTTTCCTTCCTTGAGAAGCTTGATAGGTGCTTGGAATGAGTGGGAAGTGTTAATTTTTATACATAATTTCCCCTCGGGGATTGGGCACAGTATACCAAATAAAGTGGAAGTTCAAATGCATCATAGCCTAGTGTATTTCTGCACTCGTGCTTCCATGCAAATCCCACAGTAGTTTTTCAAAGCTATATTTAAAGCAAACACATTTTATAGTTAGATTTAAATGTATAACTTTCCAATCCACTGTACAGTTGATGCTGCCAATTGTTGGCATGAGAAATTAAAGTCTATTCATGCAAAAGGTTAAGCCCACGAAAAAATCAGAATAAGCAAGAACTGGAACTGTTTTTTAACCTCTTTTTAAAATCATGTTTATACTGATGATCTAATGTATCAATTACTTTTACAACACTATTTGGTCTTGGCACCCTGGGGATAGCTGCCCTTAAGGGTATCTTAGGAAACGTTAATGGTTATGGCATCTTAAAATGCTGTCTCCTGCCATTGGAGACACATTATTTTGTAATGATTTCATTATTTGCTTTATCTTACTTTTCACTATTTTTAAAGCCTTCCATTTTATTCGATACCTGGCACTTGTTGTATAATGGCATTTTACATTAGGAATATAGGATTATGAATTACTGTACTAGAGGCATGGAATGGTAGTTGTGTCGACATTTTGAGAACAATCCTCTTAATATATATTTTGTTAGTATGTCTTGTTTCTATTTCCGATATGGTTGGCATGATCTGCGAGGTGTCAGTTTAGAGTGAAAAATAAGCTCATCTCAAAATGGAAAGCTAGCTATTTAAGAAAATGTGTGTATTTTGCTTTCTCAGCTAGTTACGAATGTGTTTTCTCATTTTCATGCCTGTGTATTCGCCCACACTTGAATCTTTCCAAGAGATTAATCTGTTGAAATCAAGGTGGAACATTAAAATGGTGAAAAGCCTCTGCAGAAACTCTTGACACACTGCTTTTCTGTCGATGGAGGCCATTGGCCAGGGAATGAGTAATGTAGTTTGCAGATAATAATTTGATGCTCACAGAATCTACGTTATTTTTTGCCTTTATAAGTTAAAAATCTTGATATACGTGTTTGGAATTTCTGAATTGTTAGTCACATTTTCTGTTTACTTGTTTCAGGTTGACCTGTATGTCTGTCTGGTATGTGGGAGTGGAAGTGATGAGGACCGCCTACTCTTGTGTGATGGCTGTGATGACAGTTACCACACATTCTGTCTAATCCCTCCTCTGCATGATGTGCCTAAAGGAGATTGGAGGTGCCCAAAGTGTCTGGCACAGGTAACTCAAAAATCATTATTCTTGACCTTTTTGTTTTTGGAGAAAAGTTTTGATCCAGGGTGTATTTTGAATGTCTTAATCCACCTTCATGCTTATTTTGTAGTTTACTGCATGGCATATTGTTTTTTTTTTAAAGTCAATTTTCTAAGCACTATGCAGTTGTATCTTATTATATAATACATAATGTAGTAATTATAGTACATGCTATAATAGCAATAGTGTCAGTTACAGATACACCAAATGTTAGGTGGGGATCTAGGAAACTCTGTGGTCACTTGTAACAGACTTTTATGATTTATTTATTTAGGAGTGCAGCAAGCCACAGGAGGCCTTTGGCTTTGAGCAGGCATACAGAGATTATACACTGCGAGCTTTTGGAGAAATGGCAGATGCTTTCAAGTCGGATTATTTTAATATGCCAGTTCATGTGAGTATGAAATATGATAGCTAGCACATGCATCTGTGAAAATCCTACTACAACATATTCTCTAATTGAACATCTTCATTTTGAAACAGGAGAGAACAGAATTAATTGCAAAAAAAAAAAAAAAAGTTGATGTGGAATGGGTGATTGAAAAAACGCACAAAATATCTCTGGCTCTGACTGTCCAATTCCAGGTTGTTAGATGGATGTTTTTGCATTGCTGATGTTACAAAAACAAATGCATATACACTGACTGCCTACTTTATTAGGTACACCTTGCTAGTACCAGGTTGGACCCATTTTACCTTCAGAACTGCCGTAATTCTTCATGGCATAGATTCATCAAGGTGCTGGAAACATTCTTAGGGTTTTTGGTCCATATTGACATGATGGCATCACACGGTTCCTGCAGATTTGTCGTCTAGACATCCATGATGTGACTCTCCCATTCCACCACATCACGAATGTGCTCTATTGGATTGAGATCTGGTGACTGTGTGGTGGCCCTTTTAGTACAGTGAACTCATTTTCATGTTAGAAAAACCAATTTGAGATGGTCTGAGCTTTGTGGCATGCCGCGTTATCCTTGAAATAGCCATCAGAAGATGGGTACAATGCAGCCATTAAAGAATGGACTTGGCAAAAATACTCAGGGAGGCTGAGTTGTTTAAACAATGCTCAGTTGGTACTAAGGGGTCCAAAATGTGTCAAGAAAATATCCTCCACACTATTGTACCACCACCACCAGCCTGAACCATTGATACATGGCAGGATCGATCCATGTTTTCATGATGTTGATGCCAGATTCTACTCCTACCATCCGAATATCTCAGCTGAAAGTGAGACTAATCAAAAAAAACAATGTTTTTCCAATCTTCTAGTGTCCAATTTGGTTCACCTGTGGTAACTGCAGCCTCAGTTGCCTGTTCTTAGCTGACAGGAGAGGCACCCAGTGTGGTCTCCTACTGCTATAGCCTATCTCCTTCAAGGTTCGACGTTTTGAGCGTTCAAAGATGCTCTTCTGCATACCTTGGTTGTAACTAGTGGTTGCTTGTGTTACTGTTGCCTTTCTATTGGCTCAAACCAGTCTGTGGCTATTCTTCTCTGACCTCTGGCATCATAAAGGCATTTTCATCCAGAGAACTGCTGCAGACTGAATATTTTCCTTTTTGTGGACCATTCTCTGTAAACCCTAGAAATGGTTGTGCATACAAATCCCAGTAGATCAGCAGTTTCTAAAATACTTGGACCAGCCTGTCTGGCATCAACAACCACGCTGTGTTCAAAGTCACTTCAGTCACCTTTCTTCCCCATTCTGATGCTTGGTTTGAACTTCAGCAGGTCGTCTAGACAATGTCTACATGCCTGAATGCATTGAGTTGCTGTAATGTGATTGGTTGAATAGATATTTGCATTAACAAGCAGTTGAAAAGGTTTATCTAATAAAGTGACCGGTGAGTGTACATCCCGGACAAAATCTTGAAAGGGGAGCCTGTATCTAAATTTTTTGGAAGAATGTTGCTTGGTGTCGGGTAGGTACAGTAGGCTACTCTTTGCAATCGATACTGGACTCTTAGGCATCTCCCAGAAATCTGCTGTCCAATGTCTATGTTCTTTTTGCCCATTTTAAGCTTGCTTGGTAGTCTGTTATGTGGAATAACCTCTCATTGCTCTGTTTTGTTTTGGCTATGTTTGAGACCTGAATTGAACTTTAAGAATGCAGATACCTTGCAACCCAAGGAGTTAAAATGTACTGTACTTGCTTTATTGAACAACATGTTTCAGCTGTGCTTAACACAATTACAAAACCTTTTCTAATAACCAAGTAGGGATTAAACATGAATAATAGATAAGTTTAGAAAGTTTACCAGTAAGATACTGAAATAATGGCTGCCGGAAATGGGTCTTTGCAATCATGTATGAATAAGAAATTATAAATGAGTCATTTCATGCAGTGTTAGCCATTTGCCATATGCAATATTAGTAATGTCTTGGTGAGGGCTGTGCCGAAAGACCCAAATTTTATAACAGTATGGTACCAGCATTTCTGGATTTTTCAGTACCGGAAGTAAACATTTACTTTCCTCTGAATACCCTGCCTCCCCACAACGCAGCACTCTCTTTTGCATTTGTGGAAAAATATTTGTTTCTTAGTCTTCAACGACACTCTTCGACGTAAAGAATATTTCTTTGACATGATTGGGACTATGGGGGGAAGTTACTTCAATGCTACTCGGACTTCAAGGGGTTACCAACTGCGCTTGCTTTGACGCGATCAGGACTTCACAGCTTTGAGAGAGAAGAGGTGCAAAGAGTGCCGTGATAGTGCGGCACACCAGTGAGGTTGGTGTATGACTTGGGAAGGGGGGGGGTTTGGAGTTATTCATTATTTACTTCAGAATCCTTTTGGTGTTAGTACTGAGATCTGAAAGGTGGTATCAATACCAAAGTCAAAATTTTAGTGCCCATACAACACTGATGTTTGCTATATATTTTTAAATCTACCCATTTTCTATTCCATGCAAGTGTTCTACAAATAAAAAGCTATACTTCAGTACTGTATTAAAAAAATTTTTTTTATTTTTAATCCCACAGATGGTACCTACCGAATTGGTAGAGAAAGAATTCTGGCGTTTAGTCAGCACCATTGAAGAAGATGTCACAGTGGAGTATGGAGCTGATATTGCATCCAAGGAGTTTGGAAGTGGGTTTCCTGTTAGGGGTGGTCGATTTAAATTGGCCCCCGAAGAGGAGGTGTGTGTTATTACTTAAAATATTACCATTTGTAATTGGTTTAAAAGTGAATGTTTGATGTTACTTCAATTTGCCAATTTAAAACAGAAATAACATTTATGGTTTAGTTTTTGACAGCTTCTTTCCTTATTTTAAATGTGGTTACATTATAGAATTGCCTGTTTTCAGGGTTTTTTGCCTATCTGGAAGTCTTCATTAGTTTGCAAACTTAGAAAAGAATGTGAATGTTTTGTTTTCAGAATTATCTGGACTGTGGTTGGAACTTGAACAACATGCCAGTAATGGATCCTTCTGTCCTTACCCATATCACTGCTGATATCTGTGGGATGAAGTTGCCCTGGCTGTATGTTGGCATGTGCTTCTCTTCATTCTGCTGGCATATTGAGGACCACTGGAGCTACTCGATCAACTATCTGCATTGGTACTGTTGCTATGGGTTCACACATTTTGGTTTTGAATTGTTTATGTTCCATTATGTCAGTTTTTTATTTCTTCTTTTATTGAGCAACTATTAAGAAAATGTTCATGTTTTTAAAAACAGTTAAGCCAATTCAGGGCCATGATAGGCTGGGACATTGAATAAAAGGCAGGAACTAGTCCTTTAAAGGACATTAGCCGTCACAGGGCACACACACAGAGGCAGACAGGCCCAATTTAGAATTCCAAATTGATTTAAAGGAATACTTCACCTAAAAATTTTATATATATATTTAATATGTTACTTTGCCTAGTTTACAATGAAGGCCAAGAAAATGTATCTCTTGTTGAATGGAGAGTATGCTTCTGATACAATACAAGTCTATGGTGACTAACATTGGGCAACAGCAAACCATATGAAAATGTCTATTTAAAAAACCTCAACATTACATGTGGATTGTGCAACAGAAGTAAAGTCCTCCTGCCGTATGATCACAATATCCCAAACACATTTTTACTAAAATATCGCTACATTATTGACTTTGGAAAACACTTCTATGAACTTCATATAAACTAAACTCGCCCAGACTCACCTAAGCATTTAAATCGAAGATCTCTCTCCCCCACAAAACCCCATTTCCCTCCCATTCATTGGTCACGAGGCTAGCCTTAAATATTGGCTAACATGACATTTCATGTGATATTGATTGTGTGGAGTTCAATGAGAAACGTGTACAATCAAAGAATAAAAATATAGTTATACTGTGTTTTCTGGACAATCGCACATTTTCTTGTAGACAATATAGCTTTATGTAGACTCTAGCTAAATTACATGCATGTCAAATCATTAAATTTGCTTGCCTGATATATGCAAGCTCCCATGAGCATTCACTGCCATGTTTGTCTTGAGAGTGCTTTGCACTGGAGCCTGAAATACATACAGAAACAGAACCCTGGCATGTATAGGTTGTAGATAGATACTTTATTAATCCCAAGGGGAAATTCACATACTCCAGCAGCATACTGATAAAAAAAACAATATTAAATTATAGAGTGATAAAAATGCAGGTTTTATTCTCTTGCATAATAATGTATATATTTTTACAGGCATTAAAAGTTTCTAAACAGCAATGTTACTTTACTTCAGCTTCTTTTGCATTAGTTTTTACTTCAATAAAATGTCTACCTTTTATGTCATAATCAGTTTAACTTGATGAAGTTTTTGCCATTTTTATTTTAACAATCTGTTTAGTTATTGTTTTAACTTAGAAAAGGGAAAATAAAGAAATTATTTTTTTGCACAGATATACCCATGGAAGAAATACTGTATTGTATTCCATTTAGCTTCAGCCATCTATAGAGTCACTTACCCTGTGAAGTTAAGTAATTCATTCAGATAGCCTACTAGACATACAAGAAATAGCTATACATTTGCATTCACTTTTTCAGTTTGATCAACCTGAGGTAACCAGTCAGTAAGTTTCTGCAGACGCCAAGTAAAAGTTTATCGACCAGTGTAATCTGCCATCTTACCTTGTTTTGTGAGTTTAAATGTCTTCCATGTATCATAGTTCTCAAACTCTTTATAGGCATATTTGTGTTGGGTTCTTTCCTTTAACTGAGATCCACAAACCTGACTAATGACTTTGATTATGCACTTACTCTTGTCATTGTCTGTGCCATAAGCCAAGCACTCCCTAACAGTACATTCCAGTTCACAGCCAATCCTTTGCTGTATGTCCATGTTCTGGATATCTAGCAACTGTTAGTCACCTAATGCAAAGTTTGTTAGTGAAGTAGGATGGATGGAAAACAGGCTCTTGGAATTTGACATATTTAAAAGTTAGCAACACATTTTTTTTCACATCCAGTTTAATTTGATTTCAATGCAGCTTTTTTTATATGCAATTTAAATCTGGTGTTTTTTACATTCCTATTTTAGTTGGTTTTTTGTCTCAAATTCAACTAACAAAGCACTTCCTCAGTTAGTTGCTAAGTAGCTTCAGCCAGTACATCATGGCCAATGTAAATGAATACTGTAGTTTCAATGAAAATTACAGTATTAGAGAATTTTGCTATGGATTATTATTATTATTATTTTTAGTAAATGTTACTTAGAGTGAATGCTGAGTGTGTGTGTGTGTATGTATGTGAAAGTCTGTTTTTAAGGATGGTAAAATAACAAATTAACTAGAATTATACTGCATCCAGTTACTAGTTACCAACACTTACTAGCAGCATCGTACATTATACTTAAACACTCAAGTTAGTTTTATAACTAGTTTTATATTTTCATTATTTTTTGCAGGGGGGAGCCAAAGACATGGTATGGAGCTCCAGGATATGCTGCGGAGCAACTTGAAGATGTCATGAAAAAACTGGCTCCAGAGCTTTTTGAGTCCCAGCCTGACCTCTTGCACCAGCTTGTCACCATCATGAATCCAAACACTTTGATGGCTCATGGAGTACCGGTGAGTAGCATTGCTTTGGAAATTTCAATGTTTATGTTAACAACGTATTGCAAGAAGTTAGGACTATCAAATTGTAAATGTGGATACATTTGATTGAATATATGTTTTTGGCCTAGAAGGCACAAATCACTACAGTAGTTTATTTTTGTTTGATCCATATTCTCACCCTCTAACCACCACAAGAGTTCTTTTCTCATGTACTTTTTTGATTTGTTCTGTTGCTGAAAAATCACTTGATTTCAAATAAGTCCATAATGTTTCAAGTAAATATTGCAGTTAAATTTGATTCCTACCTCATTTAGTACTAGGGTGTTGTACCGTGTTAGCCATTATGAATGTAGTGAGAAGTCAAGCAAAATGACACCTTTTCTTGGCTAACTGAAAAGATTACAATATGCAAGCTTTCAAGGCATCTCATCTTCTTGTAATCGTGCCTGAAGAAGGGGCCTGAGTTGCCTCAAAAGCTTGCATATTGTAATCTTTTTAGTTAGCCAATAAAAGGTGTCATTTTGCTTGACTTTTCCCCACCTCTTCCAATTAAGTCACGTCACTGATATACAAAGATGGCAGACCAGAAAACATTACAAATATACAAAGTTTCTAGATTCTTTAATTCTGAAAAACTTACAAAAGTTCAAGCAGTAATGCAATATGAAAAAAATGTACGTTAGTATATTAATAGAAGTTTGTTTTGTTCAACTCTGTTGCATGATTATAATAGTGCAAATATGATGCAGATCAATTGACCCATTTACAAGTTACACTTTCCACAGACTTCAGGGATATCTAACATGAATACATTTATTAACATTTGCAATTTTTGACCCCATTGTAGTACTTTGCCCAGTTCTACATATGGAGAAAGTGAAAAGGAGTGTATAGTAAAGCAAAGAACTAGGCAATATTTGGTAGCAGTTTATTTTGAAAAAATAAATATAAAGCTTGTGAGAATCATTTATTTTTTTCACCCCTGCAGATTTACCGGACAAATCAGTGTGCGGGGGAGTTTGTGATCACATTCCCTAGAGCATACCACAGTGGCTTCAATCAGGGCTTCAACTTTGCAGAGGCTGTCAATTTCTGCACCATGGACTGGGTGAGCAGTTAACAACTGGCCTGAGCTGATTGTGATGCCAGGGTTAGGGTTAGTAAATGAAACAAATTAATGTAGAAGTGGAGTGAAAGGCATCTCTATAGGCACTGGGCAGTTGATTTTAAATGGGAAAGGGTAAGATGGCTGAAGTAGACATACACGTGACTGCATGCTTAAAGCATTTATATGGTATTATGTATACACAACTTGTTTCGCAACATTCAGGTATTTAAAATGTCAGCAGTGCAGGTGTAATCATAATCACAATAACCAGCCTTTAGGAAAATGCACAAGTTTGAGTTGAGTGATTGATGTCAACCAGCTGGCTGCACAATAAAATCAAAGTGAATCTTAAATGAGGAAGTGGTCATTGCTGTAGTACTATAAATCAGACGCATGAACTCCTACCTTGCTTACAGTTTTCTGAGCAATTCTCTCTGAGTGAAGGAAGTTGTACCTGCACTCCTTCATTTCCACTTTTTTTTTTTTAAAAAACCTTATTTCAGCATTAGTACAACATAAAACAATCTACCTCACCTGAATGGATATTCAGGCTGCTTAATATGTTAATATAAGTTTATCTAATCTAATATATTGCATACATAAAGTCCATCAGAATGGTGGTATTCATGTTTTGTAAAAGTATTAAAGGTATTGTCAAATCAGGGTAGGATAGTGTTGCAGTTATTAATATTGCTGTTTTTATGTGGGATTTTCCAGGTAGCCCATTTCCTCCCACAATATAAATAAGATCATGCTAGTTCATATGGTCACACTAGATTGGCCCATTATGGGTGAGAGTGCCCTACACAATTGGCTTCTGTCCAGAGCTGGTTCACTCAGACGTTGTATAATGGGCTCCAGCTCTCCTTTAACAGATAATGCAAAAAATGAATTCTAATTTAAATTGAATCGAATGCCTTGATTTTGAGCAAAAACACAAAGTATGAAATTGCAAAACACTCAAATCTTGGTATTTTCTTTAAAAATGTTGTTAGGTACAATTATGTCTGTTCACCCTGTGATGGGCCTGTTCACCTCATGTAGGAATTTTTCCTGCATTGTTCTTGATGCCTGCTGGGATAGGCTGTAGGTGCCCATGACTCTTCTATGGATAAGTGGGTGTGGAAGATAGATGGATTATGCTAAAACCATGATAATGAATAGCATTTACCCCTTTCTGTTTGTTTGTTAGATATTTACAGTGTGAAGTGAAGTATATATAGTTTGAGAGATTGGGCAACAATAATAAGTATCCATGGATTTTTCGGGGGAATATTAGTGAGCTGAAGCCAAAGCAGATCGTTTTGCAGCAAGGCAGTGATCTAAAGATGCATGCAAGTCTACATGAGACTGTGAAGGGTTAAAAAAAAATGTGGATGTTTGGAATAACAGAGTCAAAGTTTAGGTCTCGATCTCATTTACAGTGGTGTGCAAAAGTATTTAATCCCTTTGAAAGTCTCATTTTCTTCATGTCAAAAGATTTGTACACATTATTTATACTTTCAGTAGTTTTTGACTTTGGAAATGTATTGTTACAGCATAAGAGTTCATGTTAAAAATACTGAATGGATAAATATGTGCACATACCTTTTGACGTGCAGAAAACTATGATGTTCAAGGGGTTTGAATTCTTTTGCACACCACTGTACATGTTGCGATATTATTTAAAGCTCAAAATACTTTATATGAGACGGAGGAATGCCAGCTCTGCATCTACTGCTCTTTTGAGGTACTGATTTTTAACTACAGGAAGTGATGGTAGCAGTTAACAGTGCTAAAGGTGATGTAATGAGTTATTTTGTAGAATGAAGTAATTGCTAATTCATATTCACAACACCTAACTGGAAAATTTACAAGAAGGCTGTAGCTGCCACATGTCGTCTTTTGTACTTAAAACAGCCATGCAAATGTTGTTCTGTCTTAGCAAGGCTCTGAAATATTGAAATTCTGGATATTGGTCTTCTGCACTGATTATTTTGGTTTTCTGTTCTTGTTTCAGGTTCCATTGGGCCGCCAGTGTGTGGATCATTACCGTCTCCTTCATCGCTACTGCGTGTTTTCCCATGATGAGATGATCTGTAGGATGGCTTCAAAGGCAGAGTCCCTAGATGTAGTTCTGGCGTCAACTATTCAGAAAGATATGGCAATCATGATTGCTGAGGAAAAGGTGCTGCGGGATAAAGTTAGAAAAATGGCAAGTGCACATTAACTCTGTTTATTACTTTTTGAATTGCATTTTTGTTTTTTTGGTTTTTTTTAAAAGGTGTCTCTCTTAGATACATCTTTGTAATTGTCACTTTTGCAAAGTAACGAAATTGAAGGTGCAGTCGACTCATTGTGAGGCATAAGAGTTAAAAAGACAAGAAGAGAGAAAATAATAACATACTAAATAGTATTAAAAGTACTTTACAAAAAATACAAATTGCACTTGTTATATATACAAATTGCACTGGTTAACTTAAGGTCTGTATTGCACATTGGGAGAATGATATGGAGCAGTTTTATTCTGAGTTCAGGGCCATGATTGCTTTTGGATAAAAGCTGTTTTTAAGGAGGTTTGTCCAGGTTTTCATTGCTGTGTATCTCTTGCCCGATGGCAATGACCAGGATGTGATGAATCCTGTGTAATGTCTATTGCTTTTTTGCGGCATCGGGAGGTGTAAATTTGTTCCAGAGTGGTGAGGGTACAACCAGTTGTTCTCTATGTTGTCCTGACGGTCCTGTGGAGCGCTTTCCTTTCTGAGGAAGTGCAGCTGCCGTACCACACACACAGTCCATACGTAAGCACACTTTCGATGGAACAGTGATAAAAGGCAAGGAGCAGATTTTTGGGGAGATGGTTCATTCTGAGGATTCTCAGAAAATACAGTCTCTGTTACACCTTCATCAGCAGCTCCTTGGCGTTGGCGCTCCAGGTTAGGTCATCCTCCAGCTCAATGCCCAGAAACCAGAACACCGGGACCCTCTCCACACAGACCCCGCCAATGATGAGTGGCTGAATGTCAGTTTTGTTTTTTCTAAAGTCAATAACAAGCTCCTTCGTTTTTGTGGTGTTGAGGAGCCAGGTTATTGACTTTGCACCACTCTGACAACCGTTCCACCTCGTCCCTGTATGCCATCTCACCCTCCTTGCCCAGGATGAGTCCGACCACAGTCGTGTCATCCGAGAACTTTATGATCTTGTTGCTATGGTGAGCAGGGACACAGTCATATGTGTAGTGGAGCGGGCTGAGCACACAATCCTGCAGTGTCCCGGTGTTGAGGCTGAGAGCAGTTGAGGTGTGGGAACCCAGCCTGACCCTCTGGGAGAGACCAGACAGGACGTCCAGAATCCAACTGCAGGTGAGTGATGGAAGTCCCAGATCTGCCAGTTTGGACACCAGTTGTTGTGGGAGAATGGTGTTAAACGCCGAGCTGAAGTCCACAAAGAGCATTCTGGTGTAACTCCCCTTATGCTCCTGGTGGGTCAGGGCAGCATGAAGGGCTGTGGCCACAGCATCCTCTGTGGATCTATTTGCTTTGTAAGCAAATTGAAATGGATTTTAAAGAAGTTTGTGCCATTTTATTTATTGAAAATTTTTTCCTTGTCTTCCATGTGTGCAGGTATTTGCCATCTCGATGTTCACCAGTTAGCTATTCCTTGGCTAATAGTCTGATAACAGTGTAAAAGAATAAGGAAGTATGCTTTTTTTTCTGTCCCAGGGGATTATTCATTCTGATACTGAGGAATTTGACTTGCTGCCAGATGATGAGCGACAGTGTGCCAGGTGCCGAACCACCTGTTTCCTGTCAGCCATTACGTGCCCCTGCAGTCCTGGAGTTTTGGTGTGTCTCTTTCATGCTGAAGACCTGTGTCCATGTCCTGTAAAGAATTACACCCTCAAGTAAGTCCTTGTTTATCTGTTCCTTTTTATAGCTCAGTGTATTCCCAAAGAATGTGTGCTGTATTTCCATTTTTTATTTTTTATTTTCTTTCCCTTTCTTGCCCTTTTTTGAGTTGACTTGGTTGATAATTTTCTGTTCTTCTTTTCCCTAACACATTTTAGGTATAGTTATACACTGGATGATCTTTACCCCATGATGAATGCTTTAAAACAACGGGCAGAATCATATGATGAGTGGGCTTCAAATGTAACAGAAATTCTGGAGGCTAAATTGGACCAAAAAAGAAGTAAGTTTGGTCCTAAGGCTTTGTCATGGAGAACTGAAAATTTGATTTCATTACAGAACGTTCCACACTGTCATGTAGTCCCTGGAATTATAATTTTCGTATTTCTGGAACAGGTTTAGAGGAATTCCAGTCACTTATGAAAGAATCTGAGCGAAGAAACTTTCCTGACAATGACCTGCTACGACATCTACACCTAGTGACACAGGATGCAGAGAAGTGTTCCACTGTCGCACAGCAGCTGCTAAATGGAAAACGGCAAACCAGGTAATCACAACCTAGCAGGAAAGAAGCACAGAGTGTAACCTCACTTTTATCCAGTTTGAACATGTGCCACAAAAGAGAAGCCAGGCATCTAATGAATGTTATATTACATTCTTGTTTAGATGGCATGTTTATTGAAAGCAACCTTTAAATCAGAAGTGCAGAGTACATGTTTCTTCTAGTTCTTGGTGCAGTGGTATATGGTTATACAGTGAATCATAGCTTCAAATCAAACCTGTCCTGTGTATTTTGGAGCAGAACTCCTGGACCACGTTGTATTTCTTATTTGAATATCATATTATTCTTGAATTGTGTGCGATATATTTTATATATGCTTATTTTGACCTAATTCATAAATCGCTTAGAATTTAAAACATCTGATAATTGAATAAATGTAAATCTGTGTATGTGTCCTTGCGTGTGTATTGGGTGAAAAAGAACACACTGAAATCTGTTTTATTTTATCACTTGAGGTTGAATTTCTCCGTTTATAGAAGTTAGTGATAACAACACATATGCAGTTTAGACCCTGATTAATAAAATCACACAATTAAAGGAGGATATAATTTTCCCCCTTGACTTATGTAAAATAAATACATCAGATTTAGTGTTATTCAAATGTAATTCAAATTAATTTAAAAAAGACTTATTTAAACGCAAAAGCTGTTATTTGATTGTTGTTTGTTTTTACTTGCACTAATTATGGCATCAGATTATTCCAGACACGCTCTGCCAAGCTGCAGTATTTTACAGATCTGTTTTGGTTAACTTATCTTCATTAGTACGACTTAGTCAGATCCCTTCACAACATAGCCTTTTTTTTCCTCTATCGCACTATTCTACAGCTTGATCTACAGAGTAGGTTTTCCAAAAGTTTTTCTAAATACTACTCGGGTGTAAAAGTGTCATTTTGCATCTGATTCTGCCCCATTCACTCTTAACACTAGAATCCGTGAAGCCTGCACAAATATTTGTAATGCCCGACCACCCTAAATTCCCTTGCACCTCCTCATCAGCGTCTTTGTTTTGCAAATGTGTCAATCAGCACTGGCAGAAGGCAGCTTGCTCACTCATGCCCATCGAAGCAGCTGAAGTCCGACATAAAATTCTTGGAATTGAAGTCCTGGTGTTAGGTTTCTGAAATTGTATAAGGTAAATAATACATAAATTTCATGTGTATTCCATATCTACAGTGATCTGTCTAAATGTAGGATGGCAGAAAATGGGAGGCAAGAAATGTTGAACACATAACTAAAACAGAAACTTTTTTCATGTTATAGTGATAATGACAAAAAGTTGACGTGAAGTGTATAATGTGTGAAGACCGAAGTCCAAATACCAAATAAATACTTTCTCAAAAGGTATAACAAAACAAGTGTGCTTTTATTTAGGAATATAACTGAAGAAAAAAGAAATTATTCAATTTACTTGTTGCTGTCAGTGTGTAAAAACCAAAGCCCAAAAATTAACCAATATGAAGCAGACCTGTCTGCTTGGCTGGTGCAGAGGTAAGAACTGCTGGCTCATAATCAAGTGCTTGCATGTTCGATCTTGGGTCCTCCTCGCAATGGTCAATCGCAACCAATGTCACTAACCCATTTTAGGGCTGGATTCAACATCACACTGAAAATCAAACTCAAAAATTTAAATTGCAGGCTGATCTAACTTGCGTGAATTTCAGCATGGAGTGTATGGGCCAGCATTAATGCTTTTATCATCCAGGAACTGCCTATACACTATGGCCTCGTGAGTCAGGGCATTGTCCAGCATCAGGAGGAACCCAGGGCTCGCTGCACCAGTGTTAGGTCTGACAGTGGCTCAGAGGCATTACCATACCAGGCAGGATACCAGACCCTAGAATGAGGAAGAGTGTGTGATCCGCCAAGGTATACCTCCACAGACCATCACTGACCCACTGCTAAACTGATCATGCTGGATGATGTTGCAGGCTGTATAACTTTCACCTAAACATCTCCAGACTTTCATGGTTGTCACATGTGCTCAGTGTGAGCTCTCATTTGTGAGGAGAATGGGGCACTAATGGCAAAGCTCCCAATTGTAGTATTCTCTGGTGAATGCCAGTCAAGCTGCACAGTGAGGACTGTGAGCACAGATCCCTGTTAAGGAAGGATGTTGGACTCTCATGATACCTTCAGAGTATTTTCTGACAGTGTGGTCAGAAACATGCACGCCAGTAGCCAGCTGGAGGCAATTTTGTAGGTCTCTGGCAGTGCTTCTCCTGTTCCCTCTTGCACAAAGGAGCAGGTACCAGTTTTGCTGTTGGGTTGATGCCCTTCTACAGCCCTGTCCAGCTCACCTCCTTTAATGCCTATGTCCTGGTATCTCTTCCATGAGACTACTTGAAACTGTACTGGGAGACACAGCAAACCTTCTTGCAATGGCATGTAAGGATGTGTCATCCAGGAGGAGCTGGACCAGCTGTGCAACCTGAATCGGCTGCAGGTATTGCCTCATGCTACCATAGTTACAAGGACACTAGCAAAACTCCACATTAGAGAAGAATCAGTGAGGAAGGATAAGGAAAGAGTGATTGTCTGTGGCCCACATTCTCTTTTTGGGGGTTGCCTTGCTTTTGCCTCTCTAGTTTATCTGTTGTCACATTCATTCGCATCAAAGCAAGTCAAGTTGTTTCATAATTGCTTGTGCTTCCATACTGGACAGATTGGTGTTCCCTTTATTTTAAGCGGTGTATATATTAAATATTCAGGTGTGCTCATAAGTTTACATATCCCTGGCAGAATTTGTTAGATGTATGCCAAACATAAGTGATCAGACAAAACACATTTTTAATGAGATTATAAACCATAGCAAGAAAGGAAATAATAAGATGTTCCTGTTCAAAAGTTTGCATACCTTTAATATTGTATATTGGTCTTTTTAGCATCAATGATGGCTTGCAGTCTTCTGTGATAGTTGTGAATGAGGCCCTGTTGGCAGAAATCCTCCAGGTCCTGCAAATTCTTTAGTTGTCTTGCATGAACTGCATTTTTGAGATCTCCATTAAAAAGTTGTTGGCATTGATGTTGAGGTCAGGAGACTATGATGGCCCCTCCAACACCTTCATTATTTTTCTGCTGTAGACCACCGAAGGGGCAACTCTGCCTTATATTTTTGGTCATCTTCGTGTTGGAAAGTCCAAGTGCACCCTGTGCTTAGCTTCTCAGCTGGTGAATGCCAATTGTCTTCCAATATTTTCTGATGACATGCTTCATTCACCTTGCCATCAATTTTGACTTAGTTCCCGGTGCCAGTGTAGTACCTACACCCCTAAATAAGCAAAGATCCTACACTATGCTTCATGGTAGTAATGGTGTGGCTCTCTTCATAGGTCTTGTTGACTCCTCTGCTTCAAAACAAATTATTTGGAGAAGTTTCGGATCTTCTCTTGGTGCTTGTTTTGTTTACTGTAAGTGGGCCATTTTGTGGTGTTGGCTCAGCAATAGCTTTTTTTCTGGCAACTCCCATTTTTGTTCATGTATTTCTTATTATGCCTGCTGAAACAGCTACACAACTTTGTTTCAAAGGTGTGTGTATTTCAATTGAAGTTGCTTGTGGGTTTTTCATTGCGTTTTGAGCAATTGTTTTGGCACGTGTGGCTTGATATAGCAGAACCCCTAATTTTCCACTTGTTGATCAGAGTTTGAATACTAGTGATTGGCACTGTCAAATCTTTGGATGTCTTTTTTATATCCTTTTCCTGATTATCAAGTTGAATGCTTTTTCTCACAGACTCCTTGACAGTTCTTTTGGTTTCCTCATGCTTCAGTAACTAGTGTAGTCAGTGCAGCCCTGGATGAAATGCACAAGAGTTTGTCAAAAGCTAAGGAAGTCATTGACTGTTTATAAACAGGCACTAATTATAATCGGACAAGGCAAATGTGTGGTTACTAATCCTTCATAGTCCTCTTCATAGTGTATATTATGAGGTCAAACATTCATGTGATTGCAGTTATTATGATTACTAAAGGACACACAATTCTATAATGATAAATAACTTCACCTGACTACTACTCTGAATAAAAAAAATGGCTGACACTGTATAAATTCTGCCATAGGTACATAAAATATTTATGTTTTTCTTGTTTTCACTCATACAAATTCATTTTATTTCATATTATACATAGTGTTCACTCCCACAGCCACCTCTGATTATATCAACTTGTGTACAAAATCATAAAAATACAAACTTGAGAACTACATAGTTTGTTTTAAAGTAGGAGTGACAAAATTTAGCCTGAAGCTGATATTTGAACATACAGAGATCACTAGGGATATTTGTTTCTTTTTTTACCTTCAATAATGGTAAGGTCTTGTTGTCCATCTGGCTATTTGGATTCTCTCCGAGTTTTCTAACAAGTTGCATGTAGAAACCACCTGGCTGGTATGCAAGACTGCAGAGTTGAACATGGTGCTCAATGACAGTATTCCTTTGTATTTTTTTTTTTGTTTGTTTGTTTGTTTACAAACCTCTCTCTTAATTCCATAATCACTTGAATCATTTTATTTCACTTTTGCAAGAGGCTTTGTCAACGATTTGTTATGATGGCTAAATTCTATGGAGTTTTCTTGCTCCCCGTAACCTGGAAAGAGAGGGGTGAATTTTTCAATGTTAAGATTAATAATATACTATATTTTTTTGATTAACATGTGAATAGTATACAATAAGTTTTCTTTGTAAACTGTTACATTTGTGCTTTCAAAATGAAAGTGAAGTATTTATTCAGTTGTTTCTGTATGCAGCTAATTAATAATGCCAAACTATTCTGACACACAGTAAGCGCCACCAGCTACCTGCCATCACCATCTGCATCTGTTCGCACATCTGAATTGTACACAGATCAGAAATAAGTATAGCTTGTGTTAAACTGAATTTTTCTACCATGTTCCTTTTGCCTAATCATACTTTGAAAGTGAAATTTAACATAAAATTGAAGAAGTACGCTGACAACTTTTCCCAAAGCAGCTTTCAAAGCCTGGGTGTTTATTTAGTGCGCATTCTTTACATATAGTTACTGGATCTGAGTCTTGAAAAGTGTTGTCTGTAGTAGAAATTGATCTTGCAACCATGTAATTTACATGTTTTAGTTACACTAATATCTGTTTCAACACTACTGTGCAAAAGGCCTTGGTGTAAAGATGTGCTTCAGCCATGGCTTTCTTTCAGGTACCGTGCAGGTGGAGGAAAATCACAAAATCAGCTTACAGTGGAAGAACTCCGTGCATTCATCAAGCAGCTCTATACTCTGCCCTGCAGCATTAGTCAAACATCTTTGTTAAAGGTAAAATTTTTAAGATTTATCTTTGCTATGTGTGTCTTGTATTGTTAAACGTGAAAATAATTCTGCATTCTTATATTGTATAGTGTTGCATCAGTGACTTAATGGGCTTTTATTGCCATTGCCCACTTTTGTAAACTTAATTTAGGTGATCTTTATATTTTATTGTGTACATGGGAACTTTTACAGGACCTGTTAAGCCGTATTGAAGATTTCCAGCAGCGCAGTGAAAAAATACTATTGGAGGAAGTACCCTGTGTGTCAGAAGTCCAGGAACTGCTAGAAGTGAGTGTGGACTTTGATGTTGACCTGCCTCAGCTACCTATGTTGCGGGAGAGGCTTGAGCAGGGTCGATGGCTACAGGAGGTGCAGCAGGCCTCTGCTGAGCCTTCTGTCCTGACTCTTGATGACATGAGACGACTTATAGACCTTGGAGTAGGCTTGAGTGCGCACCCATCTGTTGAAAAGGCAATGGCCCGCCTTCAAGAGCTTTTGACCATCTCTGAGCTTTGGGAAGACAAGGCTAAAAGTCTCCTGAAATCAAGGTAAGCAGCTTTAGCCTGAAGATGGATTTAGTTAACAATAAAAATATTCAGTTACTCTTCTAGTTTATTTCCTTATTTGTCATTGCATCCCTTTCTAACCAACATTTGTTCCGTTACATTGTATGCTGCTTTTATCTTTCATGTGTGAACTGTCTTTAAATGCTTTCTCTCATTACCTTATTTAGACATACTCTTATTTACTATCAAGTTCTTCTTAAAATATCTCTACAAAGTGTCCATACTTTATTCATTTTTTGTAGTATGCTGTGCTTTTGGTTTGGCACATCTTTATGTCCTATTGTTAGGATTGAAAGAGCTGTTCTGTTCTCTGGCTTGCTTCTTACAATAGCTTCACTGTTAACATAATTTTCATATCTTTGGATGAGTTACTTTTTTATTTCTGTCTTTTTAAATAGTTTCTTTAATTGGATGCATTATTCTTTTGTTCACTTAAATATGCCAGCATAGCTTTCTTATATGTGTGATGGTCAAGAACTCCCTGCTCTTATGTAAGGAATACTTTTGTTAATCATATATGTTGAATGCAAATGCTCATCACATTCTTCTGTTTTGTTTCTCACCATGTGAAAATCCTTACTCATGTGTATTTTTTCCCATTTTATTTTTGTGTTCAATGAAAGTCACAACTTTCTACACATCTTAGACCACAACAGAAACAATTAAATATTGAAAAAGTTTGTTAAATAAAAAAGTAAAGTCTTGATGGAGGAATCCTGTTGTTCTTGCGTCATTACTTGGTAGGAGCTCCATTTATGGTAATAATAACTTGAGTTCACTTTGGATAAATGTCTACAACAGTAACTCCCAAATAATTACTTGGTGATACATGACGGATTACCAAAAAAAAAAAAAAAAGTCAGGAGCAGCAAGTATGAAGATAAAAAGAGAGCGATAACACAGCTGTGCAAGAGAAAGAGAGAGAGAAGATGTCATAGTTGCAGTTACTCATCAAGAAGCTCTTCCAGTGGGTGACTTTTGGTGTGGGATTGTGGGTAATTAAATATCCCACATGGTTTAACTGAAGCTGGTATCACATTACGTGACTTCAAGTCCTTGGATATGGCCAGCTATAGTTGCGAATGTTGTTGCCAGGCTATGTCAGTTTTACACAACTGAAAATCTCTGGGTATGTCAAATTTAGTGACGGTATGATGAGTTTCCAGCGCAGTCTTACAAATTTAAAATCTGAATTATTTTGATATTTACTTGTTCCAGTGACAATGCCATAATGTTTGAAATTTTGCTTTGCACTCTCCCCCACCATAACCTATCATCTATGGGGGAGGAATGAAAGCTTTAGATTCGTCAAAAACCTCTATATCTGGTTTTTGATGGATCTCGATGTTTTAGGGCCCCCTGATACCCAAAAACATTGATATCTAAATGATGGGCGTGCCTGTGTTTGTGTGTCACAGTCTCTTGATGACGGTATAGATCTAAAACAGCGGGACGGAAAAATACCAAACTCAAAACTTAAGCCTGTTATGAGATGACAATGTGCTGGTTAGTTTTTGAGGCAATTCGTGCAAGAGAAAGAGGCAATTTTAGAAGAACCCTCAAATACCATAATTCTGCAGTTATCAATTCTTCTCATCAATTGCTATAAATAATGACCTATTTTATGATCAGAAAGATCAGCATCAGAATGTTTAATAATTACTGAAATGCAGAATAGTTTGGGAATTTGGTTCCTGGGGTGCTAAGCTTAGTTATGCTCACGCCTGAAATTTTTAGTATTGGTTTTAAGAAATATTTTCTGTTCATAAAAAAAAATTAACAAAATAAATAAAATTAGCATTTGTACATGGCAAGATACATTGGTTAGTCCACGATAATATTATTTATAAACCCTGTGCTAAAATCCCCCAAAACCAGTTGGTTGAGTGTAATGTCATTTTTCTAACCCGCTTAATCCAGATCAGGGTCAAAGGGAGTGGTGGAGCCTAACCCAGCTTGCATATTTTTCAAGGTAGAACCAAACCCTGGACAGTGTGCCAGTCCATTACTGGACACACACCCACCAAGGCCAATTTAGTGTTTACAATTCACTTAACCTGCATGTGTTTGGACAGTGAGAGGAAACTGAAGCACCAAGAGGAAACCCACTCAGACACAAGGAGAACATGCAAACTCTACACAGGGAGGAGTCAGGAAGTGAACCCTGGTCTCTTTACTGCAAAGCCACAGTGGTAACGCTTTGGAACTTCGCTCCCAGGAGGCACATGCACATTTGCACACAAAAATATCTTATTTTTAGGTGGATACAGAAATGTTGTCTTTAGTTTTACCTAATAAGAGTTACATAATTATTTAAGGCTGAAAACACACTAAGACAAGAGGCCCAGAACCAATTCTGTAAGACTGCATTCTGGTAACCTTGGGTGTTTCATAGTAGTTGCTCAATAAGCCAAGTCTTGCATATGCAGTGTGCCCTACCAGATAAAACGTTTGTAATGTAAGCCTGAAGGTTGCTAGTCACCTTACTGGCTTGCTATGTGCAGCTAAGCAGTTATGAAATTTTACAAACCTAACACTTGTATTAAACCAGGCATTTGCAAGTTGTGGGGCAATATAAAGAAAACATAATTCTTGTCTAGGAGTTTGAGACACTTTTGAACTTTTCCTTTGCTACTTCTACATTTTTGTAAATTTCTTTGTCTTGCAGAATTCAGATCTTATTCTGAATTCAGACCTTATCCACAGAGTGTATCTTTCACAGACCACAATGGGGTTTCACTGGGATCAAAGTCCACTTTTTATCAGCTGTCTTTACCTTGTTTTCACAAGCCTGTTTAGCCACATGTCCTACAAACATTTACTGTTTGTCACATGGCAGCAGTACTGCTACTAACCCTTTTAGTCTAGGTTTATTCAGCAGTGGCTTCCTTTTTGTTAATCCACCACATGCAAGCTATGTTTTTTGACTAATTTCAAACTGTTGGAAATATTCAAAGTCTTAGTAATATCTGGATACAGAGTTTATGGACTTTTAAAATAAACAAAAAAAATTTCCATAAGAAAATAATCTCTGGCCTAATGGTGTACTTTCTTAGCAATTTCGCTCACTTAACATTAACTTTGTTGAGATTGTACGATCAAGAAACTGCGTTGGAGGTCTTGCACCATTTTCAAGGCTCCTTCCTGCAACCTGTCTTTAAAGTATTATTTCATAGTAGGTGTAGCTGCTTGTTCAAACTTTATTCAGAAATCACTTGATTATTTTTACAGAAGTAAACTTTGGAAAAAGAAATGTCTTTTTAAACATACTGTGCCAATATCAAGTACAGTTGTGGTGAGAAGTTCACATACGCTCGCTTGACTGTAGACCGTGAAAATCCAAAATAATTTCAAACTTGTGCACCAAATTCTTGTTTGAGTCATTTCTCCTCTTGGTTCTCCTCCTCCCAGGTGAGCTTTGTACTGTTTTCACCCAACTCTAACTCATCTGTGTGAGGCAGAGTGAATACTTGAATCTTAAACCAGGTAATGCTTCAGTTACTAGAACATGGTCCATCTGAAGCACCTTCGGGTCAGGTGGAAGTCCAATAAAGTGGGTTGTCCATCCAGAGCTACGTACCTGTGCTACAGTTTCCAGCAGGTCCTGTGTGCATCCAAATGAGATTTGAAGGCCAAGGACGTGGCCATGTGGCATATCAGGAGAGTTAATATTCAGGCGCTGTTGCATCCCTCAGTCCTTCCGTTGTACTTTCCTCCTTGCATGGTAGGAGTCCCTGTCCTATCTCAGCCAGAATGCCAGCCCATGTGTGCTGTCCATTACAACTGAAAACAATTAAAAAAAAAAAAAAAAACTATATTCACTTTCAAGACAGACAGATAATTTATTGCTCCCAAGGGTAATTTATGAAACTTAAATAAAGCACTGCACACATAGTAGACAAACAGTCATGACGAAACTATACATTATAAGTAAAGAAAGAAAAACATTGTAGGAGCTACTGCTTAGGCTGCCACTCACATCGGCACCTGAATAATTATTTTCAGTTAGCAGATGTGACATTCTTAAATCCGTGAAACTGAATTTTTTGTTAATTGATATTAGGTAAGCTTCTTACTACTTCCATTTGCAGGAATCTCTTCCAAGAAACAGCTGTACGAATTAGTATGGAAATTTACAGGTTTACCATTTATACAAGAATAGACGTGAAGATAATAGGGCTACTGAATTTTGACAATATATGCATACTTTTCATGTTTTGTTTTATTGAGATAACAGTTTAGAGTGCTGAAGCATGTTCCAGGGAAGGTTGTTTGAAAAGCCATATCCTATAGATGGGTATTTGCAAAGACCAGTTTATGCCTGGTACACTGTTTTCTACTTCTGGTGCAACTGGAATAAAACTATGGTATTCATCCATCCATATTTGAAACTGCTTGTTCCAACTCAGATTTAGAGGGCAGGAGCCTATGACTTGCAGTTAAAAAGCAGGAATTAGCACTTCGTGGAGAGCACTTAGGTCCACATTTACTTAACCATTTTATGAGTTGTACATATTGGGGATGTATAATGAAAAATTAATTCATCAGAGAAAAACCCACCCATACACCTGAAAAGCATACAAACCCTGCACAAATAGCGACCACGCTGGGATTCGGACACAGTGCCGTTTATTTTTCAAAAGAAGATTTTGCTTGTGTGTGTCATTGAGTTGCATCAGCTTGGTGTGCCACCTGCATCTTTCCTTTCTCAGATGATGTAAATGGAAGTAAAATATTTTTGGTGAGCCTTTGATCGAGCCAGTAGTATATTATCCAAGCATCTTTTAATAAAGATGTCTAGTTTGTATAGGCTGCGATTTTATACAGCTGAAGAAATGTTACTAAAAAAGTACAAAAAGTAGTACTGATCTTTAAAAAGAAAGACAGAAGATTATTGCCTTAAAAACATCCCTGTGCCTAAATCCCATTTCAGTTGTGCTTACTTTAAACTGCACAGTTAGGTCAACTTTAGTTTGGTTACTCAAGACTTGTAGTATCCGATTTGGCTCCGAACACATGAACTACACCTGTAGTGGGCAGTTGCTTCCTGATCAAACAGCTAATAATAAGCAGCAGAGGTGACTATTCATCTTTAAAGATCTTGATAGCTTGATCAGATATTAGTGCAGACACAGCCAGCGATGGTCAGGTGAGGAGAGAAGGGCACAGTAGGTGGAGTTTCATATTTTACGGTGTCATCCCAGCAATCCATGGAAGGTGCCATGTCTTTGTAGATGGTAATAAAACTGAAGTAGCCCTGTGATGAACTGCCACTTCGTATGCCAGTTTTTTCTCTATATTGTTCCTTTACTCTTATGCAGTCATTTCTGAAGTGAGAATAAACCACTTTGCATCCTCTCACATTGTCACATCTTGATTATAGTGATAAGTGTGTCCAACTGATAAAATGCATTTTTTTGTGGGTTTCGGTGTATCCTGATACATAGCACCCTAGTGGGTCATCTTAAGCAGAGAAGTGTTGTCATCTTGGCCAGTATGATCTTTTGTGACTTTTTTCCTCATGTAAACTGGATCATGCCTTTTAAGTTGCAGTTTTGTTTTTGCCACACACACACTCTGTGTATGAACTGTTTACAAATATATCCATTTACTGATAAAATTATTTGGAACACCTGTATACCTGCTTTCTCATGCAAACATCTAATCATGTGGTGGTGATGCAATGCATCAAATCATGCAGATTAAAGTCGGGAGCTACACTTTTAATGTTCACATTAAACACCAGAACGGGAAATGATATCATCTTAGTTATTCTGGCATTGGTAGGATTGTTGGTGCTGAATGGGCTTAGACACCTTGTTGATGAGAAAGATCAGAGGAGAGTGGTCTGACTGGTTCAAGCTGACAGTAAGGTTACAGTAACTCCGGCAACCACTTTGTATAACTGTGGTGAGCAGAAAAGCACCTTGAAGTACACAATACATTGAACCTTGAAGTGGATGGGCAACAACAGTAGCAGACTCTTGATGTTGTCAATCCTTCCAGCCAAGAACAGAAGGCTGAGGCACAGATTCACTAAAGGTGGATATATGAAGTTGGTATGATGAATTTTGGCTTATGCTGAAACACAAAGATGATGGGGTTAGAATTTGGTGGCAACAGCATAAATCTATGTATCCAACCTGCTTCATGTCAAAAGTCCAGGCTGGCGATGGTGGTGTAATGGTGTGGGATATGTTTCCTTGGCACATTTCGGGCCTGTTGCTACCAATCAATCATTGCTTGAATGTCACAGCCTATTTGAATATTGTTGCTAACCATGTGCATCCCTTCATAGCCGCAATTTAACCATCTTCTAATGGCTACTTCCAGCAATACATAATGCATTGTGTCACATTCAAAAGCCATATGGTTTCATAAAAACATAAATGTGACAAATGAGCAGAACCATTCAGTCTATCCAGCTCCTTTGTTTAGCTAATAGGTGTCCCAATATCTCATTCATGTTCTTCTTTAAGGTTGTCAAGGTTTCTGTTTCAATTCCATGTCTCAGTAGTTTGTTCCAGATTCCCAAAGTTCTTTGCGAAAAGAAGTGCTTCTTGGGTTCAGTCTTAAATGCACTTCCCCTTAATTTACTCTAATGCTGTCGAGTACATGATTCACCCTAGCCGAAAGAATTCTGCTAGAAAATTCCGTTTGTCATGGACATGACGCTGAGTTTCAGTGTTCTTCAGTAGCTTTCCCTGTCAGCAGATCAGAATCCAGTAGAACACTTCGGTGATATTGTAGGACAGGAGATTCACAGCAGTAATGTGCAGCTGACAAATCTGCAGAAATTGTGTGATGGATCTGAATCTCAATGAAATGTTTTCAACATAACAAGGAATCTCTGTCGCAAAGAACACGGGCTGTTTAGATTACAAGACGAGGCCCGTCCTACCCATTATAAGTGTAGTGTTTCTAATTTCCCAATTAAGTGTATATATAATATATATATAATTTCCCTCTGGGACATTGTCATATATCCAGTATGTAATATATGTTGTTTTTTGTCATTTCTGTTCCTATTCTAAAATTTTACAACTTGTACCACTTTTTGTATACGTTCCCTTTTTTATTCCTGAATGTTATACAAAACTTTTTACTGAACGTTTCTAAAACCTTTCAGCTGGCACACCCAGATACTAGAACTTACCACACACTTTAAACCTCCCCCTTGCGGGCACTGGATCAAGGACTTGCCTGAACGAAATTGGCAGGCCAAAATATTTGAATGGGTTTATTTATACAGATGCATCAAAAATGTCTTGCAGCAAGCCATACCTCCCCACTTGCTCTTTCCAGATCCTCTTTCTGAGCCTTCTAGTCTATGAAACATTGACCAATGTGGTTTTTGACCTTAAGTACATTAAATATCCTATGCGGAAAGCAGGACTGTTAACCTTTAAACCATTTTGATATTCTGTACATCTGTCGGTTAACATATGCGCCTTTCAAATCATTTTAAAAGAGAGATAATGATAGCATTCCTGCATGTTCCCGAATAAGCCATTTTGTTTGGACACGCCTGTCGGGTGGGTAGATGAAGTAAAATGATGAAAGCTGGAGTAAAGTGAACATTAGTAATGACAACAAAGACATGAAGAAAAATAAGTATATGGCCTAATTAATTAAGTATGAAAAAGGACAAGACCCTTTATGTTCACATTTCCTCATTTTTCACACTGTGACCATAGTGCCACTATACTTTGCATGCATGAAAATATAAATGAAACCTTCCCTTTTTTATGTACTGACAATGAGGATCTCATACTGTGGCTAGAGGGATAGACAAGGCAGGGGATTAATATACATTAGAAGTTGGTTTAGAAATGTGCAGCGGCAGCGCTTAGAATAAAGAGAGAGCCACTTCCTGAGAGATTATGTGGATAAAGTGATGCAAGCCTCTGAAAGCATTTTAAACATGTTTTGTCTGCAATCACCCATTCTTTATGCCCTTGTGTATGCAGAGAATATATGTTTAAAATGAGCTGTGTTTGCTTCCAGTGAATGGTTACACTTCTGATTTTGGTTATGCCAGGCTAGCATTGTGATTTCTAACCCCATCCTCTACTGCCTTTTTCCTCTTGCTAAAGGCAGTTTTTCTTCGTAGATTTTGAACACCGTATATTAGAGAAGTTACTGTTCCTACTAAAAGTTAGTGTTTTTTTTTTTCCCCCCTTCATCTGCCTCTTTTTTTTAAATTTTGATTTATTCAAAACTCTTTAATACTACTAAAGATCGGTGGATCCAGACTAGTCCTTTAAGAATCAGTACTTGGAATACAAAACAGTTTGTCTATCAGTTGTGCTATTTTGTGTTTATTGCTCTTTGATGTGCCTATTTTAATAATCGAAAGATCTGAATTGGCGTTTTCTGAATGAGTGTGGTTATGCTCTATGATGTACTGGCATCCTGATTAGGGTTGGCTTCTTGCACCCAGTGCTGCTGGGATTGGCATCAGCAGCCCGTGACCCTGTCCTTGATAAGCCGGTTAGAATGGAGAGATTTCTTGGACTGCTACAGAACAGCGGCTTGCCTGAAAGACACTATTTGGTGTGCCTTGGCAAAATAAGGCATATGTTTAACCTTTGACCACTACCATTTTAGCCATGCATTTCTATCACTTGTGACATATGTTAAAAATTAATATCATACAAGTTTTGTTTTCTTTTAGGCTGTTTGTATTGTCAATTAGGTGAATCCAATTCTGCAAATCCTCTGCGGTTTTATATGCACAATATTTTAGGACATTGTTGCTTCACTTGCATGGTGGGAACACTGTTCAGACTCTCATTAATTTAAATTCTAAAAATCTTGTTGGTCAATATTGTTGTTCTGCTTACAATAGCTGTATTATTTAAATTGCTTTGAACTTATATAGCCCCTTAAACCACTTCATGCCCTCAGTGGCACTACTTGTGCATACTGATCTACACTTCAAAACTTTTTTTTTCTTTCATTTATCATGTTTTGACGATGATGTACGAGTATGCAGAGGGAATGTTGGCAGTTTCAATTTACAGGTAATTTTAAAAAGATACAGAGAGATCACTTTCATGGATTTCTGGTCATTTTTCTGTCTTAATGTTCATTAGCAGCGTTATAGAGGCAGTTGAAAGAAAACCGCACCTTGTTCATCCATTCCCTTGCTTGTTGTCTCATGGTTACATCTCTCATTTCTTTATGTCCAGATGTGTGTGCTGTAACTACAAACATGGTCAGTTTTTCTGCAAAATACACACAAGTATGTTTACCTGTGAATGTCCCTAAATAAAATTGTTTTGCAAAACGTATTTTTGTTGAGGACAAAGTTAAGCTTGATGTAATGCATCACATCAGTTATGTCCTTAAGAGTCTGCTTACAATATAACAGTTCATTTATTAACTTTAGTTTTATGAATAGAGTGGTAAAAAAATGTTACTGTATACTGTACTATATTTAAGCTCATTAAATTGGGTACTAATATGCTGCATTACAGGTTATTGCTGTCAAACATGGCTTGTTAAACCCCATTGAGGCATTCCTTGTGTGATTTTTGTGCTATAGAAGAAATGCATTGTTGTTGCTGATCTTGGTGTGTTTTTTGCAATATGGTCATTGCTACATTTTTTGTGCACATTTACAAATTAAGTTTCCTCCCTTTTTTATCCTAGAACACATCATGCTGTTGAAACTCTGGCTGCGGCTGTTGAAGAGGTGGACAACATTCCTGCATACTTACCTAACTGTTTGCTGCTGAAAGAATCTGTTCAGAAGGCCAAGCAGTGGCTCCAGGAGGTTGAGGCATTACAGGTGTGTTGCCATGTAGACTGAACGCACGCTAAGGAGATGCCATCGGATCATCTTATGTCTTATTGCTGCTGGCTCGCTGCGTGTGCTCTTTGTCGCGCTGTGCGTCGATCATTTTAAAGCCTGTACAGCAGCTGTCCTTTTGCCACTTCATGTCTCTACCGCTCACGTTATTAATGCGGGGGAGGCTGAACGCAAACTCATCAGCTGGCTTCCTCCTGCTGCTGCCGGCGTATTCTGCTTGTCGCTTGTCGTTGTTTTAAGAGCTGGGAGCACATGATGTCTGCCTGCCAAAAGCATTCCAACAACTGCTAGCTTAGATGTCTGTGAATTTCTTTTAAATGTCTCACTGCTTTGTCTCGCATGACGCTAAAGTGGCTCTCGCAGGATGCCAGATTGCAATCTCTTGGCACCAAGTCTCATGTGTAAGGTCCCTGCGAGACGCTCCGTGGCCAATCTCATTTATCTCACAGGTCTTTTAATTGTCTTCCGTGAAGATCACGTCTCGTCTCCCTTCCACCAAGATTTTTTTTTTTATAATAGAGAGATATAACACTGGTCTATAACACATCTTTCATGCTTTGAATCAACAAGCAGACTTTTCCTAGTGTATACTCTGGGGAGGATTTGCCGAGAGCAGAGGTCACCTAACCCAGTTCACCCTTGGTTACCCTCTCTTTCTAGTAACCTTGTAGTCCTGGGTAGCAGTTGCACAAATAGTGCCTACAGCACTGTGACAACAATTGGAAAAACAGAGGATCAACAGAGGATTTGCAACACATATAAAAGTAAAACAGAATGGAATTTTAAGAGTATGCACCAGGTTCTGACAATTAACTGAGAAACCAGCTGAATTTTAGATAATACTTGGGTGGCATCAATATTTAGAACAATCAAGATTACACATCTTTGTAGTAAGTGTTTATTTACAAAATAAATACTCCTTATATAGTATATGCTATATGTAGAGTTTACTCATTTTAAATTTGTTTGAGAATGTTAGATTGATAGTACTTTATTTGTCCAAAGGGGAAATTTTTGCTTTTGCAGAAGAAATATAACAACCCTGCTCAAACACAGAAGAAAAAGAACAGAAAAAGAAGACAAGTCTTTGATAAAGATAAGAGAGTAGTTACAATGAGTCATTATAAACGCCTAGGTTTCCATAGATAGAGGATGTGCAGAATTGTGTATAATAGCATTCAGTTTTGTTATGTTTTTGGCTGTGTTTGAAAACCACTGTATTAGTGAGAAGTTTAGAAGCGTTATTATAGATGTCTAATATTCTTAACATCATTGATTGAAGTCTAGTACAACTGATTCAAACGTTATACAACAAGTCTTCATTCAGCAAATGTTTTTACCAAACAAAATGTAAAAGCTCCAATCATACTTACCTAGTCGTCTTTGAAATCTGGTGTTGAATGAAGGGTGTCTCTGGCTTCCAACACCTGTAGAGAAATAAATTGCTTATCTTTTAAGACAGGCTGTTGTTTTGACATTCTGGATTAAAGGGAAGCTACATTGACTCATTTTTTCCCCCAAACGTGCCAAGGTTCTTCACAATGAGAAACCAAAACTTGCGCTGAGCCAAGGCATGGTATCCTTTATAATGAAAAACAATGGAATATCGCTGTGCTAGCCTTATCTTGGTTTATCGTGAGTTTCTGAACTTATATTTTCAATTTCAGGAATTCCTGGAGTTCAGGGCTTATTTTATCATCAGGTGCATGGGATTATTTGTTTGTAGGGCACCAGTCCATTGTTTCTCAGACATGAACATACCTACACTCTTTCAGTTTATAGTTACTAGTTAACACAACTAATACATGTATGAGACATGGTAAGAACTTATTAAATGGACACAGGAAATGCAGCATGGTCAGAAGGTGTAAATACCATAGCAGATATCTTGTATAATTTTCAGTAAAAAAAACATTTTGTTGCAGTGGAACTGGAAAAAAGCTAGTAATAAAACTATAGCTTCTTTAATATCAAGACTTTCTAGAATTGCTCTAATAATCTTAGGAGGCCTTATTGTTTATATTCAGAGCATTTTTTCATATAATGTTAATGTCTTCCTTTGAGTGAAATTAAATCTCAAGATTTTAAAGTAACTGTTGACTTCTAAACATCTTTAAAGACATTTATACATTCTGGAGCACTGTTGTTTCTATTGTTTTACTTTAAATGGATTTATTATTGACCACTTTTTCCATTTGCATGTACTGTTTACAGTAGTGCCTAGCTGATGACGTAACATTTCTGAATTGAGCTTGAACTCTTTTTTTTCTCTATTTTAACAATTATTTGTCATCACAGTGTCAACTTTGTGGTAATATACAAAATACATTTTACCTTTAATTGACAGCTTGGTGGCCGAGTGGCTGTTTTGGACACTCTGACCGATCTTGTAACAAGGGGCCGGTTGATCCCAGTTCAGCTTGATCCTCTGGCAAGACTGGAGTCTCTTGTCTCTGAGGTCCAGGCTTGGAAGGAGTGTGCAGCTAAAACATTCCTAGGAAAAAACTCGCCCTTCACTCTTTTAGAGGTAAATTGATTCGTCATTTTTTTCAGGAATGCGTTATATATGCATGTGCATGTTTGGGTGAGTGTTAGCTAGCTAACAATAAGCACAAATACTAACTTTCCATAGATTTCAGTGCATGCTAACATGTCAGAGTACCTAGTTTGTTAGATATACCTCTATTCGGAGGATAAATATTTAATAAAAGTCCAATTTTTATCAACATTCCAACTGATAAAAAAGATCTTTTATTTTTACCAGTATTTATTTTGATTAGTTCTTACTGTATAGATGATGCGCACATTCTTTTTTTGCCAGATTTCAGTTTGTTTTATTACCGTATATAACCATTTCCATTAACATGCTATTAAGTTTTTTTTTTTTTTTCTTTGTAATACTGCAGCAGAGGTGTTAGTTAATTTTGTCATATACACATAATGTTTGTAAAGATTCAAACTGTGTAGTCATTGAATAATGACTTGATGGATTAGACAACTAATAATAATAGGTTCTCTGCTGTCCTTCACTGGCTGCAAGCAAAGTCATAAATCTGGATGCTGCATTAGTGAGTCCCATTGATATTGGGGGGCAAAAATACCTATAATTTTTTACCATTTTTTTTCTTCAAAACCCATTTAATTATATTGAAAATGCATACATTACACACATACTGTGTAATAAAGATCCAAATATAATTTTTGTGAAAAATTGCTTGAGATATGCAGTCCCAACTTTGAGAAATGGCATGAATGCTTATGTCTTGGACTGCCTGGAGTAATCCTCGGAAGGAGAGGGTTACACTTGAGTATGGTGAACTAATTCTGAAAACAGAGGAGGAGTGAATCTCGGTCCTGATCATTTTTCAGATCTCGCTTTCAGATTCTAACCTCACTCAGCATTTTGCACAGTAAGACTGATAAAAGTGTAGCTTACATGCATCATGATATTTCAAAATTACTGTTAATTTTTGCTAGAGGAATTTTTCTTCTTTTTTTGTTTAGGTGTTGTGTCCTCGATGTGAATTTGGAGTAGTGGGACTGAAGAGGAAACCAAAAAAGGCAAAAGATGCTCCACCATGTGGTAAAAAGAAAGTTACCAAGTTGGAGAGTGTTGGAGATGTGGAGAGAGCTTTATCAGAAAGCAAGGATTCAGCCTCTGCTGTGAGTGCTGATAACCTCTTAAGATGATTTTCTTGAATTTACTAGGTTCTGAAAATGGTTGTTTTATTTTTGATAATTGCATAGTGCCTAGTAATTCCAGGTTGGTGCAATTCTGCTTATTAAAAATTGGCCCTCTCCACTTTTTTACAGATGGCGACTCTGGGTGAGGTCCGATTAAAGGAACTGGAAATTCTCAATGCCCTTCGAGCTTTTAATGAAGCCAAGTTGCTCCCATCCACAGATAATGCATCCATTAAAGTTTGCTTGTGTCAGAAGCCACCCTCTGGTAGCATGTTTCAGTGTGAACTGTGCAGAGATTTGTTTCACAGTGGCTGTGTTACCGTTCCTAACTCCGTTGTCCAGCAGGGCTCCCAAGCCTGGCTGTGCCCACTGTGCCATCATTCTGAAAAGCCTCCCCTAGAGAAGATTCTGCCTCTCTTAGCTTCCCTGCAGCGCATCAGAGTGCGGCTCCCAGAAGGTGATGCTCTACGATATATGATTGAAAGAACTGTGAGCTGGCAACACAGGTTCCAGCAGGTGTTTTCCTCTCGTAATTTACCTTCCTTACATGAGAGAGCTGGGCCTTCCCCAAGCCATCATCAAGGTGCATTGACTCCATCTGAAAATAATGGAAAGGTAAGTCTGCTGCTTAAACCTTTTTCTGAAGTTTCCATCGATTTGGGAAATTACTTACAGGAAGACTAAATCTTCACGTTTGTTGATGAGAGCAGACCTGCTCACACAAGTACGGTCAAATTCAGAGCAACTATATTTGACTTCCATGTGGGCCCTTCTTGCCACCATTTTGGAACAAATTGGAGAATGCAATATTTTTTTCTATTTTGTGCCAGCTTGTCATAAATGACTTGAGTCAGTTTACAAAGGGAAATAAATTTAACAAGAAGTTACTTTAAATACCTTATACTGCACAGGTGAATAAAAAGTGGAAGAAACTTGCCATGAGCCGCCTCTTAAACACTGTCAATAAGCAGTATATGTAAACAAGAAAACTGTGTCTCCCCCTCTAACTTGTAAGTAACAAGTGACTAATACGTTAAAATCAACCCATACATGAAATGCTTGCCTATTCCCTTCGTTCTTGCATTTTGACACCACCTCCCAATTCAAGTTATGTAGGAAAAAAAGTAATCATTTAACATAAACTGAGTAATGAGCTGATGCAATGAAATTATTGAAAGTATTTTACTTGGGGACTTGCACAAATATTCATCTAAAAACTTAAGGTATAAAGAGATTAATAACCTTAATAAAACCAGCCTTTTTTCTTTTCAAACCTCCTTGGATACCTGATGTATCACATTTTACCACACTTTATATTTTTAAATTTCTAGTACTTTGTTTATTAAAGGCATTTTCACAATCATAGTCCAGTTTGCTTTGTTCTGAATCAGGATATTTTTGTACTTTCAATTTCCAATTAGTTTGGTTGTGTTTCACGCTGTAAACTTTGAACTGAACTAAAAATGTCACTAAATATACTGTGGTGGACTTCTTTCATTGGGCAGACTTTTTTTTTTTTTTTTTGCCCCTGGTAGAAAATATCATGGTGGGTATTTTCAAATCACTGTATTACCTTTAAGACTACTTGAAAATTATGTGCTGCTAAGTTTACATGCTGAAGAACATGTTTCAGATAGCTGAGTGTGCAGCAGAAGATAAGCTCTACTGGTGGCACATGCTTCTTTTTTATGACATTTTCCTTTAAATATATGATGATGGGTGTTTACTCTAGAGTAGCCACAATACTAATGTAACCTCAGTTTAGTTCCTTTTTTCTTTCAAATGGCATCTACTGTCTTTACTCTTGTACATATTTGTTATAAATATTTATTTTGAAATGCTTGATTAATATCTCAGTGTGCTGCTTGAGAGGATGCCTCATTTGCACGCATGATGTTTTCATGGTGTAAGGATGTTCATTTGTGGTCTTGGATGGCCCTGCTGTTTGTTTTTTTCTAACTCTGTATATGTTCTGATCGACCCAGTTACAAGTACATTTACACCAATCATTTTTATTTAAAAAAAAAAAAAAAGAATGCTCAACTACTGTAGGTTCTCAGACTAAATTAGATGCAGCTCTGATTGATGAAGTAATTTTTTGAGTTTTATACAGATTGTGTTATAGATGTACCTTTTGGGTTTTTTTTTTAATCTTGTTTTTAGTACTTTGTGTTAATCCTCAACTCCTTATGTTGTGAAAGAGATTCCCCAATTACCGACAGCAGACGCTTGGTCTAGCTACCATAGCACACAAAATGTCACACATAATATACAGCATTTCATGTAGTTGAACCGATCCCATTTTGGATCACAGTCAAACCGCATACAAACTGCTCCAGGGCTTGCTTGTTACCGCACCGGGACCACCATTTTCAAAGGGTCTTGGTTCAGTCGCTTTGGTCCACACCAGAGTGCGACTGCCATGTTCATATTTACCGAAACAAACCAAACTTTCAGGGAAATTTCACCAGAGTGAAGAAAAGCTGGTCTAAATGAACTAGGTGTAAAAATGCCCTAAGAATTGGCAGTACATCAGTCCATGATATCCACTTTAAATTTGATAGGTTCATTTGTTACCTTTATGATTCCTTGCTGCCCATGTCTTTTTAAAGATGCTTTTATATACTTCAAACTCATTTTAACCTTTTATTGCTAATTCATCTGTTCAAATGTTACTGCTTTGTTTTAAATAGATTTCCTTTATTCCAGCTGACAGATAATGTGTATTTAAAATGGTACTGGTTAGGCCCTTTTCATAGCAAAGGTTGGACAGAGGACCTCCTCAAATGACCATACACCATAGGGCCAATATTTGAGTTTTTCAATTTACTGCCTTTTGACAGTGCTAATTATTTTCTTAACATGATTTGTAGACTCTTTAATAGAATCAGATCAGTTCAGCAGATTTACGTTAAATGGAACACTCATTGTGTTTCAGCATATGCTAGAAGAGTAGCTTGTGAACAAAAACACATTTAGTAAAACATTGACAATTCCAGCTCTGTTCATTCAATTAATGGTCCAATAGTTGAGTGTCATGCTTATACTGGGTTCTACCAATAAAGAAATCCTATATCAAATGAATTGGTATTCTTTTATTGATCAGTTTTCTCCTTGTGATTAAGATCTCATTAAACAGTAATTTGTGTTCTTACTTGTTTTTTGCAAAGCAGCACTTAAGAACCAAAAAAGGTCAAGTGTAACATGCAAAGTGAATAATAAATAGTAATTGCACTATTCCAGAATCAGCAGTGTATATACTTGTATTATACTAACAAAATGTTTTTCATTCAGGTTATTTTCACACAAATTAGACAGTTTAAACACCTTCACAGCGTCAACACAAACATGTACATTCTAGCTGTGAACGGTGATAATTACAGACAAAATGTACAATGCAAGTAATGGTTATAGATTCAAAAGAGCAGTCAGGACTTGAGGAAACCACAGCTATATCTGTTACCGACAGAAATGTCCGATTTACATTTTCTTGGTTAAAAAAAAAAAAATAAAATACATTTTTGGATTTGCAAGTTCCCATATGTTTGGTTCAAATCTAGTTTTAACCTTTTGGCTGTGTTTGTCCTTTGGTGACTAGCTGTTGGTGCAAGCTCCATTATGTTTTTAAATCATGTTAGCAAATCCAAATAATCAAATGGAAAGTGTACACTTTAATTTTTTTTTTTTTTTGACCTGTATCCATGTAGCAAAAAATCTTACTCTAGGTTAAACTTAACCAAAGTGTATTCTTTTGTAATTTAAGTGAAAATTTTCTCAAAAGGGTGCATTTGTCCTCGAGCAAGTTGCGTACTTCCGTTTGATCGGCTAGTGATACTCTTCTGTATCAATGTATGCAAGCAGTGTAATTGCTTTTGTTTCTGTGGTGAGCTTACCTAACTATTGCAAATTTAGTACTGTAGTAAATAAATGCATCTGATGTACAGTATTTAAGTCTGTAAGAAATATTTGTTTTTGGGGTTTTTTTTGTTTTTTTTAACATGTTGGAATTAGCTTAATTTTCCAATTTTGTTGTATCTAAATACAGTGACAATAAAGGCATTCATATTCTGTTATTCTTAATAATAAAGCTGACCTTATTTTATTAGCTATTGTGCTTAAAAACAAAGCAATGCATCATGCTTCTGTGCTATCTTTTCTCATTAGGCCAATCCTACTGGGTCGTTAACACAGGAGAGTGTCAAAACCAGTGAACTACCGGCAGCTTATTGCATTGAACAAAAATCAATTTCTCTTCAAGGTGAGCAGGCTTAATTGTAGTAGTTTCCATTCTTTGACATTAGTTATATTCCATAATGGAATTTTTGAGGAAAAAAAATGTTTATATAAATATTGTGCATGAATAAAAATCCTTTGGCTTTCTGTGGGAAAACAGTAATAAATTACAGTGTGGTGTATATGGTCCTGTTGGACTTTTGTGTCATTGGGTAATGGGTAATAAAACTTAAAAACCTAAGGCCTTCAATTACTCACTGCAACTCAGCCATCATATTACTACAATGAAGTAGACAAAAAAAAATGAACCTTAGTCTCAAAACGTAGCATCTTAAAATGGATATTTATTATACTTGTTTATAATTTATATTTTATTAAAAGGGACTTCTAGACTTCAGGTGTGTAATAAAAATCTTTTTTTTTCAGATTTCTTCTTATATAGTATATTTGTCACTCATATTTTTTTAAGATTTTATGCTCATGTTTTATTCCGATTTATTATTGATTATATTGTTTTTCTTTGGCTCAGAAGGCTGCAAATCATTTTTAAAATTTATAATATTTAGTAGTGATAAATACACTTCTACTTCTACTAAAAAGTCTTAAATTATTTTTTTCTGTGGAATATCACAGCATTTCTTAATACCTGGTATTACATTTATCATGCATGTGTTTTCTTTGCTGCAGGCTTAAGCTCTGATTTAGAAGAGCTCATGGTGGAGGCACTTCTTCTGCAGGTGTCTTTGCCTGAAATCCATGAGTTGTATCAAATCTTGCAAACAGGGCTAACATCTCCATGCTTGAGTGAACATACCTCAGAGGCACTGCACAACTGTGACCGGCCAGGGAGCAGGTCGCCCAACTCTCAGGGAAGAAGCCCATCAAGAAATGAGGTAAAAGAAGTAATGCAGCATTATTTTACATCTTGAGATTAATGTAAAGAAGTATTTTCTCATTTTTGCGAATATATGTGGTTTATCCATCCTTGCTTATCATAATAGTAAAAAATGTATATTCTTTTCAGTAGTATTTTTTTTCTCATTAATTTCATTTTTAGATATTATGTGTCGTTAAGGTTGTATTAATATATTCGTTATCCAGTTCAACAACTGTTGTGTTGCTTCTTGCTTTCTGTAATGATCATTAGGTATCACAGAAAACAAGGTAGCCTATATGATTGCATATAGTATTTGGGATTGTCTTTTTATGTTTTAATTTTTACAAGAAGGCATAAAATAATATAATATAAACTTCTTTTGACTATCTGGGATTTTTGAGCTTTAATGCCTTGGCCATCAAGATGGTATAGTAATGGATATCATGGTGTTTTCAAACCTCATTGATGAGCAAGGAAGCTAGCGTCCTATTGGGTGAGATTTTTGTTGACTGTTAATTTAAACTACGCGATTGGAGCGTGGAGTAGCACTTGAGGAGTTTATTTTTGTGAAGGGTTCTGGAACTTGTAAATGAGCACTTCATTTTTTTTTTCCATTCAAGTATGGCTAAGGAACAATGATGTTCAAATAACTAGCTCCCATTTCAAAGAATGTTGTCTGGAGACATCGAGTGAAGAATCAAGTAATTTCATTGACTCCAGATTTGTTAGTTTTTAGTATTTTGCTCCATTTGTTTCTGTTTCAATTCATATTTACAGTACAATCCTTCTTAACCGGCCACCTTGGGACTGGACCCATGGCCGCTTGCTGTTTTGGCCGGTTAATCCAACGCATACCTATTTTCATGTAGAAAAATATTTCTCTGTACCTCTTTGACGTTCCTGAAGAAACCATAGCCACAAGGCTTCATCCAAGATTTCGCACACAGGTTTTTTTTCTCGTACAACAACTGGACAGTGTGGTGTAGCGGGTCCACAGTTCAAGTCAAAAAGGCCACTTCTTAAAAAAATAAACGCCGCACTTGCAGCTTATAGGAGTATGTGTGGCCGATCGTTTCCTGGGGAATTCACGATATGGACAATCCTAGCTTAAGTGCACAGGTGAGGAGTCGTCCGCATCCGGAATTGTTTCTGGGAACTGCTAATTGCCACATCTGATCCACGTCCCCGTGATAAATAGAAGCGCAAGGCAGCTAGGGGGGGAGAGCAGGAGAGAACGGGAGGTTAATGGAGATGGAAGCAGGACAGCAAGCAAGTGAGCAGATTTGATGGAGCAAAGGCAGGCAGCAGTGTGAACCCCTGCAGACAAGTGTCTGGCCGACACTCGGTGGGGCTGAAGAAAGTGGTCGCTCCAGCTTAGCGATCACGGAGCTGGAGTGACCGGTATTGAAGACGACTGGCCGTCAAAAGGCAGCGGCAGTCGTGGAGGCTTTGGGCTGGTTTAGCCCCAGTGTGAGCGCCCTGGCCGCTGGGGAAAGAACCCAAGTCTCGGTCCGGATGGAGCCTGACGTAGCCAGGGATCGGAGGGCTACTGGACCAGTGAGGAAGGCAGCTGCACCTGCAGGTAGAGCGACTCCCCTGTTGCGAAGCCCGGTGGGAGAAGCAGGGGAGCCACCAGGTAGAAAGAAGGCACCGTGGAAAATTCATAAAGGAATATGTAAAATGGAAATCACTCTGAGTGTAGGAGCCCTCTCACCTTCCAAGAATGAAGGAAGTGCATACATATAATATAAAGAAGAACTCTGGAACAAAAAAAAATATTTCATTTTATTTTAACAGGCCGGTTAATCCTTCGACCGGTTAATGCGAGGCCAGTTAAGAGGGATTGTACTGTATTTTCAAATGATGGTTTCAGTGGCAATTGGCCAAAGTCATTATCAGGTAGCTGGGTATGTTTAAATAGGCCAGCCTCTCGTAGCATTTTAAGATTTTTGAGTCTACATACAACTTTTTGTCAAATCTAATTACTTCCTTAGTGTGAGGAACTTGGACATTGATCCACTTTTATCTGTAGCCCCAAGTTGTTGTTCCTGTTCCATCTTTCAGATTTTATATAGAATTATTTATTTGTATAATCTTTGAATTAAAAATATATTGCGGGCCTCGTTATTAAACTTATTTTTGTATGTGCTGTAGTAATTACTGTTCAATTTTTGTTGAGTTTGTATTCTTTTGATAAGTGCATCCGTCACCTCTCACTTTGCCTCCCTTCTGGCTGGATGTGAATGGCCAGACTACAAATTTGACATTCAGTGCGTTTACATGCACATGCATAACCGGGTTAAGGAGAATAACCCCGTTAAGGCAGAAACCTGGCTTCTTAAAAATCTGTGTTTACATTGGCAAGTATATCGCTTCTCAGTTTCCTTTCTCTCAATTTATTTTTCTCTCTTCTTACTTGCTCATCTCCTTTTATCCATGCAGCCAACCCCAGCTGCTGCTGTGCATTCGTCACTCTGCTAAACGGCAATCAACTCATTAAGGCAAGTGCAAATGTGTATTGGTACCGCTAAACCAGCGTGGTAAGGTTTTTAAAATAAAAAAAAAAATTAAACCACCAAAATATCCCACTCTTGACATGCCACACCAAAGTTATGGTGGAGGGATTTACCTGTAGTTTTGGCACTTGCCTATGGTAGCATATTGGGGTGTGTAAGAGGTGCTCCAGGAAGAAACCACTGGGCAGCTGTACGAGGTCACTCTTTGGGTGGAGATTTACTCTTAGATTCACGCTGGTTTGAGAGGCTTACTGAGCCGTGCACACCCAGTTTATAAAAGGGGCAGTATCCTGGCATTATTCCGTTGCGGCAGGAGAAAGCATGTCTATTTAGCTCACATAGTTAATGGCACGTAGAGAGCACAAATGCTGGTTGAATATGGAACTGTATGTTAGTTAAGGGTCCGAGAGAAGTTCAGGAATGCTTATCTGAGAGCAGGAATTATTTGCACATGCGTATGTCGGCTGCTACCCACGCAGACCTGTGACGGGAAGGTAATGGAAGTCATTCACCTCTTTAGAGAGTAACATGAGGTGAGCTTCTAGGTGTCTCCAGTGGTAGGCTTGAGACTAGTAGATGTATACTGGGATTGGCCAGGTAGACACTGCTCTGCTTACAAAACCAAAGAGTAACCAGTAGAGGTTGTCATTGGGTTGTCTGACTGAAGGATGGGAGCTTGGGTACAGAACTGACTATTGTACAGTTATGGTGTTTGTGGAGGCCTCCGGATTTTGGGTGGTGTGATATTTTTCTTGTACCCTTTCATTTTTTGATATAATCTTTCTATGCATCTTCGTGAACTGGATTTATTGAAGGAGAAAGAAGGCTATTGCATTGTATTTCTTTCTTTTTTTTCTTTACTGTTTTGTTTTGGAGCCTTTATAAATTCTGTACCAAGTTACATGGATTTATTTTATTTTTTGAGTCATTGCAGTGGACTATGTTTTAACAATTCCATGACATTGATCTGTTATTTTTGCCTGCACTATTGTAATAGAACCAAAGTGCTGTCTTATGTCTCAGTTCTCTAACCTGCTGATCTGTTTGGTTATGACTCCATGTGCCCGGAGTCCATGTCAGTGCAAGGGTGCCATTGCACGGGAGATCACAGGTACATACAATACTAATCATGGGAGTAAGAGTGTCACTCTGTACATGTGACAAAAGTGACCCTATAAACCTGTAAAGGCATAAGACTAGAAATAGAGCTGCTGTATAGGCAGTCATAACATCACAAGGCTAAGCAGACATAGTACTGCCTGACTTTCAAAATTTTTTCAGAGGCACAGCGGAGGAAATACGCTTTAGTGTAAAAAATGGTATGAATATCTAATTTGTAGTGTAAAAACCGAGAGCTATTAGATTGAAAAATTGTTTAAAGAAGCATTGGATAACGACGAATGGCTGTACATATCCATTTCTTTCTGTGTGGTCTGCAGGGAGTCCCTGTATGTATGTGAAGTACCAGTGCATGCTGTGTAGATTTTTCCTTTAAAAGATATGAGTAATGTAGCACAGATGTGTTTTCAAAGTCTTCAACTTCTGTTTGAATAAATTATGTTTTCTTTATTATCAACTATTGTCAAGAAATGTTGTAACAACAAGATAAAATGGCTCATCTTACCTTCAGCTAATAGACTAAACATTTAATAGTACTTCATGCAATGAAGTCATTTTTGCCTGGAGAAGATGACTATAAAGCTTCCATTTATTTCAGTCAGGACTTAAACATGCACATAACTTGGTTAAAGTAAATAACCCAGTTAAATCAGAAATTTGGTTTGTTAATAATCTCACTTTACATGGCCAAGTAATCTTCTGGAGTTCCTTTATCAAAATGCATCTTCGGCCACCATGAATCTGAAAATGAGTGTGATGCCTATGGCAATTGTCTTGTGTTTTATAAATGTGTTTAAATGTGATGCTTTTTTATAGGTTTCTGTTACCGAGTTCCACATTGCGCACTCTCTCTTCAGCATAGCTATATGACTGAGCACTGCAAAGGACCTGATAAATGATCCTTGCCTTCTACCCAGTGCTGAAAGAATTACCGTATATACTCGCGGATAAGTCAGGAGTTGATTTTAATGTATAATTTCTGGTATTTTATAATGTTGATCATATAAATCGAATGTGGAAAACTCGCGCTATTGGTCCAAGAGATTATGGCATGCTAGCGCCATCCTGAGAGAGTAACCACAGAGCACACGGCCTTTTCTATGTTTTTTGTCTGCGTGACCACACGGTAATACCCAAACTATTCTGAAGCAACGTTTGCACTGATTTGTGTTTTTTGTATTTCACACCCTCATACACCTTTATCATAAGAGCATCCCTTATCTACGATGGAGCATTCGATCACAAGAAAATGTGAAGCTGGTTTTAAATTAAATGTCATTGAAGTAGCAAAAGAAATTGGTAACTGTGCTGCTGCAACAAACTTTGATGCACCTGAGAAACTGATGTGAGATTGGAGGAGGCAAGAAGATGGGGTGAAAAAAAACATTAATCCTCACATTTTTTATCAGGCGCATAAGTCGGGATCTGATTTTATGATAGATTTTTATATGTGAGTATATACAGTAACAGTAATGCAGGTATTTTTACATCAGTAAGATAAGTATTGTGTTAGGTTACTTGTTACTTTAAAAAGCAATTGGTTTATCCATCCATCCATTATCCAACCTGCTATATCCTAACTACAGGGTCACGGGGGTTCTGCCGGAGCGAATCCCAGCCAACACAGGGCACAAGGCAGGAAACAAACCCCGGGCAGGGCACCAGCTCACCACAGTAATTGGTTTATTTAATGCACATTACTTTTAACACATTACCCTACTGCTCTCATGATTGTTGCTGAGTTGAGCACTGTATGTTCAGCTCATTATCATAAATTTAGCGATTTATGAATTGTTGATACAGAGAGAATAATGGGATTGCCCAAATTTTGTCTGTGGGGATTTATTTTGTGGATGCTTCTTCCTTTGGCTGCTGAAAGCATGTGCAAAACAAACACACGCGGATCCTGACAGAGTTCAGCGGACATGCACAGACTACAAAATCCTTAACAGTAACCCCATTAAGTGTGTACTTGGACTTGTAACAGGGTTTTTTTCCCAGAGAATCTGTTAGCCAGGTTTCTCAGAGGCCAACAACCGTTTCTCTAACCAGGTTTCTGTAAACGACTAGTTTATTGAGGCACATTTAAATGTGCCTATTCTCTAACTTTCCATTTACTTTGCTGATTTGAGCATTCTTAAATGTTTGCTGACACCAGCCTTAAACAGCGCTTTAACATGTATTTCACCTAAGGCATCATTCACAACTGGATTATTGACTGCTTTTTTATACGAGGCTAAGGCCAAAGCAAGATATTTAGCAGGAAATTGTACCCTGCTGTGAGCCTTCCAGACGTGTTGGATCAATGGAAGGCTATGCTGGTATAAGTGCTGTTATCATTACTGTGTTATATGCTGGAAGTAAAATCCAGCAGATGGCAGTAGAAGATTAAATATTTTACTTCTATAATGTATTGTGAGATTCATTGATTGCACTTGTTTTGTTCTGATTTTTTTATTCCTTCCCTCTGAACCTGTTATTTTATTCATATTTATAAAAGTTTAGCTTTGCAAGGCGTGATCCCACCAAACCTTATAATAAGACAGTGATGTCTTTGGGCACTGTTGAGTCAAATTAGGTTAGGTAGTCAAGTGTGCTGCTTTCTTTTCATCAGGTGAAGCCCATATCACGTGAGATAAAGCATCCCAGGTTGTGCTTCTACAGTCAACTATCTTGGCTATAGTAAATCTACAGTGGGTACAGAAAGTATTCAGACCCCTTTTAATTTTTCACTCTTTGTTATATTGCAGCCATTTGCTAAAATAAGTTAAATTGTTTTTTTTCCTCATTAATGTACACACAGCACCCCATATTGATAGACAAAAGAATTTTTGAAATTGTTGCAGATTTATTAAAAAAGAAAAACTGAACTATCACATGGTCCTAAGTATTCAGACCCTTTGCTGTGACAATCATATATTTAACTCAGTGCTTTCCATTTCTTGTGATCATCCTTGAGATCACCTTCACTTGAGTCCAGCTGTGTTTGATTCTACTGATTGGACTTGATTAGGAAAGCCACACACCTGTCTATATAAGACCTTACAGCTCACAATGCATGTCAGAGCAAATGAGAATCATGAGGTCAAAGGAACTGCCTGAAGATCTCAGAGACAGAATTGTGGTAAGGCACAGATCTGACCAAGGTTACAAAAAAATTTCTGCTGCACTTAAGGTTCCCAAGAGCACAGTGGCCTCCATAATCCTTAAATGGAAGACGTTTGGGACGACCAGAACCCTTCCTAGAGCTGGCCGTCTGGCCAAGCTGAGCTACCGGGGGAGAAGAGCCTTGGTGAGAGAGGTAAAGAAGAACCCAAAGATCACTTTGGCTGAGCTCCAGAGATGCAGTCAGGAGATGGGAGAAAGTTGTAGAAAGTCAACCATCACTGCAGCCCTCCACCAGTCAGGGCTTTATGGCAGAGTGGCCTGTCGGAAGCCTCTCCTCAGTGCAAGACACATGACAGCCCGCATGGAGTTTGCTAAAAGACACCTGAAGGACTCGGAGATGGTGAGAAGTAAGATTCTCTGGTCTGATGAGACCAAGATAGAACTTTTTGGCCTTAATTCTAAGCGGTATGTGTGGAGACAACCAGGCACTGCTCATCACTTGTCCAATACAGTCCCCACAGTAAAGCATGGCGGTGGCAGCATCATACTGTGGGGGTGTTTTTCAGCTGCAGGGACAGGACAACTGGTTGCAATTGAGGGAAAGATGAATGCGGCTAAGTACAGGGATATCCTGGACAAAAACCTTCTCCAGAGTGCTAAGGACCTCGGCCTGGGCCGAAGGTTTACCTTCCAACAAGACAATGACCCTAAGCACACAGCTAAAATAACGAAGGAGTGGCTTCACAACAACTCTGTGACTGTTCTTGAATGGCCCAGCCAGAGCCCTGACTTAAACCCAATTGAGCATCTCTGGAGAGACCTAAAAATGGCTGTCCACCGTTTACCATCCAACCTGACAGAACTGGAGAGGATCTGCAAGGAGGAATGGCAGAGGATCCCCAAATCCAGATGTGAAAAACTTGTTGCATCTTTCCCAAGAAGACTCCTGGCTGTATGAGCTCAAAAGGGTGCTTCTACTAAATACTGAGCAAAGGGTCTGAATACTTAGGACCATGTGATATTTCAGTTTTTCTTTTTTAATAAATCTGCAACAATTTCAAAAATTCTTTTTTGTCTGTCAATATGGGGTGCTGTGTGTACATTAATGAGGAAAAAATTAATTTAAATGATTTTAGCAAATGGATGCAATATAACAAAGAGTGAAAAATTGAAGGGAGTCTGAATACTTTCCGTACCCACTGTATACAATGTTAAAAATGTCAAAACTGAAAAAATCGCAACAGTACAAACCACTTACAATAAAAAGCAGAAAAAGTGAATCCTTTAAGTCTTTCTAGCCATGCTGTAATTTCTTTCAAGTTTGTGCTAATCCTGATATCGCATGTACTGTATATCTTCTGTTAGTTCTTGATGGCACAAGAGGGAATACAATTTTGTGTTTGTAGAGTTACTTGCATAGTATTTTCTGTGTTTTCCTCCGTATAGTGGTTTCCACCTGCCACATAGTAAAGCATTTAAAACAAATGGGCTTAAATATGGTATTGTCCAGCCACACTTGTTTCTATTTATTCTATAGAGATATTTTTTTTTCTTTTCAAAAAGCCTACAATGTGGACAGTGATGACTTGTTTGTCAAGTCCACATGGCATTTTGTAGTGCTAGTGCCATTTAAAAAAACCTGTCTTCATTCATCTCAGATGGAAATGAGGAACCCCTTGCTGTGCTCATTGGAAACCCTAACAAACTATTGAGATTGCATACTTGGTTAGAAATGCTGCCATTGTGAATACAGAGGCCTCTCTGTTTTAAGGCTGTCATTCATCCTACTGAATTGATGAGCTGACAATGGCATAATCATGATGTGTATACTCTTCTTGTCTATTAACATTCCTTACTCTCTCCCTCCTATTTTAGCTTGGCTCCTGTAATCTGAAGAAAGACCCTCTAAATTCGGCAGACCGGAAGCAGAAGAGACGTTTAGACAAGGACGGGTTCATAATTGAGAAAAAAGAGCGTCTCAAAAAACCCTTCATGCCACAGAAGAAGAAGATGAAGCTCCAGAAGGAGACATTGAGGGATGTCAGTAAACCAGCAGGAGAGCCACGCCAGCAAACTGACTCCCCCACTATGCTCTCTGACCTATCATATTCCGATGACTCTGAGGAGGATATTGCAATCTGTCCTGCCGAAGAGTGCCAGCAGCCTGAAGGAGAGGAGGTATGTGTCATGCATGTAGTCATATACCTTACATATGCTTTCATTGTTGTCTTTCATTATCCTCATCTTGGGGCACAGAGGTTTAAAACAGATTTTACTCTTCATTGTCATCATACATCCGTCATTGTTTGAAATGAGTGGAAGTTGAAACAGTCCACTTTTGACATTGTTGTTGGTGATGCTCTGTTCCTCATTTCTATTCAGCTCATGGTGAACTTTGCATTGGTTGCACTTCCTGAGTCAGCTGGCAGGAGAAAGAACACCAGCTTGCGTCTTCATAGTTTTTCATATTCCTTTGTCCGTGGCTTTGTTTGTCCACTATATATTGTCTGTCATGCAAGTTCCCAACCATTTTGGAAACTTTATGTGGAGTGGGTAGATGGGGAAAATGTGATGCAAACGTCATCAAACATGAATCTTGTTCACAGCTGAGTAAACCAATGTTTCTTTTAGCTGAGGGCAACTCTTGCATCAGCTTTCATAGCATGACAAAGAAGTAATTTATGTAACGGCAAAGGAGAAAAATCAAAGATGATGATAAGTCCAGTTGGTTTAGAATAGTGACCCTAATATGCATCTGTCAACATTTCTTAGAACAAGAAAATACTTTTTAGCACCCAGATTTAACATTGTGGTATATTGGGTAGCACTGATACCTCAGATCTCCAGGACAGTATGTATGCTCTTTCCAAAAACAGTCTAGGCCAAAACTATTGGCACCCCTTGTACTTCTTCTTTTAGAAAATGCACCACTTCTCCAGAACGTTGTTGCAATTACAAATGCAAAGAAAAAATGTCAAAACTAATCTCATTCCATACAGAACTCCAGAAATGGGCTTTACACAATTATTGGCACCTTTTCAAAATTGTAAAAAAAATAATTGGATTTGAATAATGTGTAATTTTTATTTAAACCCGTCTCTGGCAGGTAACAGTTGCTGGCAATATAGAAATCCCACATGTAGCCAGTTTAAGTGGAAAAAATGTGACTGGATCTCTGTATCTGTATACCACACTATGCATGGAGAAAAGAATGAAGAGCAAAAATTGTCCAAGAATTTGAGAATTAAAATTGTGGAAAAGTATGGGCAATATCAAGACCACAAGTCCATCTCCAGAGACCTTGATGTCCCCTTGTCCAAAGTGAGCAGCGTCATTAAGAGGTTTACAGCCCGTGGCACTGTAGCTGATCTCCCTCGACATGGATGGAAGAAGAGCAAGTGGAAGATTGCAATGAAGAGTTGTTTGTTTGGCTGATAAAGAACTACATTCAACTTACAAATTCAAGCTGACCTGTCGACACAAGATACAACAGTGTCAGCTCGCACTAACTTTGAGAGATCTCAGAAAAGCAGTTGGAAGAAGGCACCCTTGAAATGTGCGAGACCTGGAGCAGACAGCAGAAGAATGGTTTAAAATTCCCATAGAGATGTGCAAGAAACACATTTATGGTTACAGTGCACATTACTGTGCACATTATGCCACAGCATGGTCTCTTTGTAGACATATGTGACCATGCCACTTTCCTGCTTCCGAGGGATTGTCTGTCCCCTTAGCATCAACAAATGGACTTTAACTTTATGAAATAATTCAGCATGCTATAAACTTGATGCAAACTTGAGCTCAAGTATTTAAGAAATGCAGGTTTACTCATCTATACTCAAGTTTCTTTCAGCTTGGATAAACCTCTCATTACACCTCCCACTGTCATACCCCCCCACTCTTATTTGATTTTGTTAAAGTGAGGGGTGTGTATATTTAGTAGGGTAACACGTGACACCCAAGAAAAACCTTGAGACACATGCTCGTATTTTAAATCTCCTGCCAGCTGTCTGAGATCCAGGAAGTACCCCTGATGCAAGGTTCATCCGAGCTAGAAGAAACTTCTTTGCAGGTGAGTAAATGGGACTTTTTTGTAAATACTGTCATGCACTGTATGATATATTAACATTCTGTAAAATGATACTGTACCGTTGTTGGTAGTATTTCCTGAAGCAGTATTATGGGTTTTCTGGGGGTTTCCTAGTGTGTCTCATAAATCATCATCATGGCAATGGTGGTACAGAAGAAACAATGGTATTCAGTACATTAATTGGGGTCAACAAATTTGCCCTAACCATTCTAATATTGCAACATTATAAAACTGTGCCTATGCGATAACCCATACTGGACCATTTCTTGATGGCTTTGCATACTCCAGTTGCACAAATTCTGGAATCATTTTACTGTTCAAGAATGCTACAGAGGGCAGTGCTAATTGGGGTTTAATTTTCAAATTCTTGTGTTTAACATCAGGAATTAGTTGGAGAATTCCAGATATAAAAGACTGACTCAATACCATCCTAGTAATTTGAAATTCCTGAATTTCTAACGTGTGCATGTATGAAAGTTGATCAGCAAATTTTGAAAATTACCAGTTTAGTAAAACGAAACCATTTGTTTTTACCAGTGAAAAGTAATAACGCTTGTTCTTAAAGATTTCGTATTCTTGCATCATTTTGTCTGTCATGTGTAACCACTCCATGTGTAGCTTGTTAACATATTTCTTTAAGGTAATCTCTTAGTTTGAGGAACAGAGGGTAGCTGCATGAGGCCAGGTTTGCAGAATAGGATGGCTATGGCATCTCTGAATCTGCAGTGTTGAAGAGCAGCTTTTGTAAAGCTGTACATTGTGAGCAGGGGCATTGTCACAAAACAGAAAGGATGTCAGTAGCACAGCATTGTGTTGACCAAGTTCTAAGGATCTTTTGAGGCATGTAATCAATAAGCACTACACACTTTGCATCATAAAAATGTGTACATGATCTTTCTGACTTCCAGTACTGTTTGAGAAACACCATGCTTAAATTATATCATTTGTTTGGACTCTCCATCATAATGATGCATCTACATTATAGCACCATATATAAAACATTTTGAAGTTTGTCTAACTCTAAATTTATTCATTAAGAATTCTTTTTGTAACATTGAGTACAATATATTATTTCTGGACACGCAATGTGCACATACCTTGCTGATGTTAAATTGTTCATGAATAACTGATTCAGCTGTTCCTTAAAAAATGTCTATAATGTTTATCTCAAGCACCATCACATTTAATTTCTCCATTACAGTTTGCTGCAACATATTCTATTTAGTGAAATTCTGCAGCCCATCTCTTAAATGTCACATGTAACATGGACTGCTCCTGATGAGATGAGAATGCCTTGCTGAAGGCATATTGTCTTGCCAGAGTTAGATGGTCAGTGATAACATAATACTTGACTTTGCAGTTTCTAGTATCCACTCTGACTTGGCTATCAAACAAAAGCCATGCACTATAAACCACAAATACTGCACTTTACATATTTTAGTACAGGGGTGCCCACACTTTTTTGCCTTGCGAGCTACTTTTAAAATGACCAGGTCGAAATGATCTACCTACATTAAAAATGCACTATATATATAATATATATATATAGCATTCGAAGTTTGAATCACAATCTGATTGTATAGGTGGTTACCTACCAGGTAACGCGTGTGGTTGGTCTGCAAGTCGGCAGACATCCGCCACGGGTGCCCTCTCAGCTGCGAGAAGCAGATCATAGAATGTTACATAGTTAACTGTCAAATATTGCAAAGAGTACGCCCTATTTTGGGCTCATCAGGCATACATACTCCATTGCACCCCTCATCGGGGATCGAACCTCGGAAATCAGACAAACGCACTTGGATTGTGACATTGTGAGAAAAAAAATCCAGTTCCACATCCAGCCCATACCCTCCCCAAACAATTTTTTTTTTAAATCCCTTCTTTAGTCGATATAAATTGGAAAGCTAAGTAGATCACAGCCAGAGTTTTGCAGTAGCTCGCACTTTTGATTGTGCGTGCAGAATGAATGACCAGTGTGTTAAGAAAAGAGATCTCAGACTGGCCTGTATGTCAATCAAGTGGCAAATGCCATAGGGAGGATATATGATAGACTTAACGTTTAAAAAATCTTTTTTTTGAATGCAATGAGATCGACACATTGGGCACCCCTGTTTTAGTATTTGCCATTTTTTGCCCCATATAAAGTCAGCCCTGTTAGGATACTCATTTCAGGTTAAGGCTCAAAACATTTTGATTATTGCTCATAAGTGTCATTAGTTCATTTTGACCACCTGCCGTTCCTACTTAAAATTGGCAGCCCTCTAGTATGTCAATGCAGATTTAGCTCTCTCCCCAGAGTGGTCTGTTCTTGCTTTCAAAGCCATTAGCAAAGAAAGGAAAACAGCATTTCACAGGAATAATCTCTGGTGTCACAAACAGCAATAACTGAATAATAGGTATAAATGTTCTGTTTGTGCAGCAAGTAGCATCTGTCATTTCGCTTAAAATGTCAGCTCTTTGCAAACTAATTAGACCCTGTTTACACTGAGGAAAATTATGAGGACTGCTATTGCCTTTTGTTTATTTCCTGCGAGTCTGCAGTCTCATGACTTGACAGAGCATATTCCTTGTTATCCAAGACTGATCAAATGCTGCTGAATCAGAATGAACTGAAATTGGTATTCACTATCAAGAAGGAACATTTTGATCTGGATAAAATATTCAGGCCTCTGTTTAACTGGTGAAGGCATTGAACCGCAGTTGTAATGTGTATTAATCTCTTCATCTCTTGTTAGATTTAAGGCACCTTTATGTGCAATGTCTACAAAAGTATTCACACACCTCCCATACACATGATACAATTCGGCTTTTTTGACTCTGATTAACATAGACTCTATAATGTCAAAGTGAAAACAGATCTGTGCAAAGTGGTTAAAATTAATTACAAACCTAAAACATGAAAATGAATCGCTTAAGTATTCACCCCCTTCAGGTCTGTTTTTGGTAAATGGCAGTCATTAAAGCCTTCAGACTGTTTTGTAATGTCTGTCAGCTTTGCATATCTGGATTGTGACATTTTTCCCCAATGTCATTACAAAACTGCTCACCCTTACACACTAATTGCCAGTGAACAGCCATTTTCAAGTCCAGCCACAAGTTCTCAGTTGGATTGAGACCTGAACTCTGACTTAGCTACTCCAGTACATTAACATGTTGTTTTGGAGACATTTCCGGTTAACTTTGGCATTATGCTTTTGTCGTTGTCTTGCTTCAAAACAAAGATGTAGTTTGCTGACTTTACCAAGTTTATTGTTAAGGATTTCCCTGTATTTTGGAGCATTCGTTTTACTGTTGTAAGCCTCAAAGGGACTGCTGCAGAGATGCATCTCTGCACCCTGACGCTGCCACTTCCATTCTTCATGGTTGGAACAGCGTGTTTTTGACAGCATACTGTGTTTGACTTAGGCAAAACATGGCAATTAGTCTGAAGGCCAAAATGCTCAGTTTTGGTGTCACTAGACTGAAGAGCCACAGTGGCGACAGGTTTTTATTCCAACCCAATTGCTTAATTAGAAACCAATCCTTGTCAATCTCAGACCTTATTTAATTTTATGGCTTGTTGCTCTGCAATGTAAGTTCTTATATCGTAGGATCTCATCCAAATGATTTGAAGCCTAAAAAGGATCATTTTCAGTCTGTCACATTTTCTATTAAGTGTTTTATTAAATCAAATAGTGTATGATGAACACACACAGATATAAAGGCTGCTTTGTCATTTACATCTTGTTAATAAGGAACCATTACAACAGTGAATGCAGTCTTTAAGATTGAAATGAGCAATTAAGGGTGGGGAACCTTAACAAGCAAGACCACTAAAATGAAGCATCAAAATGTCACCTGAGCAATATGTGCTTCATCAGCAATAATTGACTTCTCATTATGAAACTGGGTTGGAACAAAAACCTACAGCCACTGCTGCTCTCCAGGACAGACATTGCCCACTCCTGTACTAGACCATAGAACCACCTTCCTCGTACCTTCTAGTAAACTCTAGCTGAAATGTCATGAGCATGTGTTTTTTATTTTTTTTTTATTTATTTATTTTTTTTTTAAATTGTGTTTTTCTTTGCCACTGTCCCATAAAAGCTGGGTCTGGTGAAGCACCCGGGCAGCAGTTGTTGTCTCTCCAATCTCACCCATTGTAAATTATTACTTCTTCAGAGTTCTCATAGTGCTTTTGGGTGGCCTGCCTCCCTTCCTGTCATCAGTTTTTGTGGACAACCTGCTCTGGCCAATTTGCAGCTGTGCCATACTCTTCGTTTCTTAATGAATGATTTAGCTGGCTAGTCAGAAACTTGGATATGGTCTCCATCCCCTATCTTGTGTTTTTCAATCACCGTTTCACAGAGTTGCTCTGAGTGTTCTTTTGTCTTCGTTGTGTAGGTTAGGTCACCATATTGACCCTTCCACATTCCGGTGTATGTATTTATGCTACAATGAATTGAAATGCCAGACAGGTGATCTCCATTGAACTATTTGAGTGACTTCTGAATCCAGTGATGATTTGGGGGTATCATGTTAAAGGGGGTGAATACTTACGAGATCAATTGTGTTGTGTTTTCTGTTTGTAATGAATTTAGACAGCTTTGCAAAGATTTTCCTTCACTTAGACATTTAAGAGTCATGTTGATGCCTGTCAAAAAAGCCAAACTAAATCCTCTGTGATGTTTTATAACAATAAACAGTGAAAACTTTCAAGAGGCGAATAGTTGTAATAGACGGTGAACGTAGCACAGACTAGATGACGTTCAACCACTAACTGCCCTGATCATATGTAACATTTTTTACTTTTTTTTTTTGTTCCCCCACTTTCCCCACTAGTAGCTACATTTACCCCAAAAAACAAACTCCTTTATGTTGTGCATCTGATTCACAAAATGACAAAGGAGAGCTTAAGTGTGGTGGTGCAAAGAAGACCACAGAAAATCTTGTATATTGTTAATGTGAATCCTTCACAACCAATAGAAACAAGACGTAGAGCTTGTATTCCCCGAGTCCTTGTCTGCAAGAGGTTATCAATGGCCTACTGGGTCATTGACTTCACTTCTTGCAGCCTTGTTTTTCACATTGCCTTTGGCTGCTGTCTTTAAGAAAGTTCTTTCTTTTTGGGTCTGCCTGGCGCACTGTTAACTGGCTTTCTTTGCTTACTTTCATTTGCAGGTAGACTGGGTCCAGTGCGATGGCAGCTGCAACCAGTGGTTTCACCAGGTCTGTGTAGGAGTGTCAGCTGAACGGGCTGAAAAGGAGGACTATATTTGCATCAACTGTACTGTAAGGGAAGGCCAAGGCAGGAAGTAATGGCCCCCACACCTCAGCCCCTCCTTTCTGTCCGTCTGTCTGTCTCTCTCTCTCTTTCTCTTTCTGTCCTGCGTAGGGACAGGTTTTGTTTTAGTTTTGAGCCACAGGGCTGGGTGTGCAATTAAGCCCCCCCTTCACCCTTCTTCCCCACCTTGCCCCTAAATGGTGCTATGTCCTGCCCCATACCTTCCCTAATTATCACATTGGGAATGTTTTTTGACTCCTTGTTCACTTTTTTGTATTTTGAAAAAAATTGTGTCCCGTTTTTCTCTTCTATAAATTGATTGATATTGTTTGGAGACACAACAGGAAAAAAAAAAACACAATTTTTTGAAAAAAGGTCTGTTTATTTATTTGTTTACCCCTCCTGGCTGCAGATGTTTCCTTCTTTTATGTACCCCCCCAATCCCTAGATTTTTATTTGGAGAGTCAAAAATGGTTGCGTTCATCTGTTAGAATTGACTGCTCAGGTTTATAAGGGAGTATATTTCACCAAAAAAAAAGAAAGAATTCAGAGAGAGAGATTGATTGTTTTGGGTTTTTTCCTTTTTTATTTTTTTAAATTTTCTGGGAAGCCCACCGCTTTAATAATAGCAGCCGGATAATATAAAATAGGTTCCTTTTATTGTTTTGTTTGTTTTTTTCTTTTTTTTTGTAGTTATAGTTTTATTTATCTGAGCAATAACTGGTCTGTGTCTGAGTTCATTGGCTTTGAAAACTCTTCTGGACGGCGTGTTGGTGCTGTAGCGTTGGATGCTTCCTGTTAGGCTGTAGGACCGTCCCTCTGATGGACTTTTTCGTGTAGCGGAGAGGAAGAAATCTGTAAACTGCCACCCACCCCTATCCCGCTGTATTTTGGCTTTCCTTTTTTTTTTGTTTTTTTTTCTTTTTTCCCCCTTTCCCTTTCTTTGGTAGCTTGTTACAAATGTTGCAGTTTATATTGTGAAATAAAACCCTTTTGTTCAGTTAATGGCAATCTGTCTTTTCTTTGTCTTAAACGTCATAGACTGCTTACATTATGCTTTGCTTCTTTCTCTTGGATTAGAAATATAAGATGTAAATTGCCATGTAACTTTTTGTTAACATCTGTTAATAAAATGTGGTGACAAGATGTGAAGAAGCCGAGATGAGAATATACAGTAAGAAGCATAAATACTAGGACAATGAGGTAATGTGGCTTATTTTGGTTATATATTCATGTGATATGTATTCGATGTGACAGGATGAGAAAGAGACTGAAGTACAGAATTTAATTTCTGGGCAATGTTTTTATGGCGCCCTCCATAATGTTTTTAGTTGATTTGTGCCTGTGCTTCACAGTTTTAATTTTGTAATCGAATAATGCACATACAATTAAAGGGCACTTACTTGACTGTGTAGAAATTACAACTTTTTTTATACATAGAACCCCACTCCCTTCTTTCAGGGCACCATAATGTTTGGGACATGGCAATGATATGTATTAAAGCAGTCCGATGGATATAGTGAAGGGTTCCATCAGCATGCATCTGCAAAGGAAATCAAAAAAAATATATATATGTTAAAGGTTATTTCTACTCTGAAAAGGAAAGCATGTAAAAGAAACAAATGTTTTGGCTATTTCATCAGGTGTGAAACTGAAGAGGAAACAGCAGCTAACATATAGTGTGTGTATACAGGAGGCAAAGGGGAGTGCAAAACCAGGGCAGATGAAAGCAGAAGAGGTGAGAGGGAGTGAGAAATTAGCTGCCATTAGACAAGGGTAGATGAAAGGAGAGATTAAAAAATGATTAGGTCCTCGAGGTCTAGAGAACTGTGTGAATCCCGTAAACGGCAGAAGTGACTCTACTCCATTGGGCCCTTGAGCATTGGCCCCTATCCTGCAATTGCTTTGTCCTTGGTAAGACATTAATCTGCATCCAGCCCTGCAAGCAGGTCCTCCAAATTATAGGGAAACGGGGTGGTTGGTGGCAGCATTGGCATTCCAGCCACTGTACATGAGGTGTCGCCTGTTAATCAGCACAGGCTCACAACCTCCCTCTCACAAAGAGATCAGGGTGGCTGCGACCAAGAAATGTGAAGTGTTCTACGGTTGGTTTTTTGAGGTCTTTTAATTTACTTGGAAACCAGACCACCCTTACCCATTGATGAAAGCTAAGCCTAAAAACTGGATTGTACCAGATATGGATTATATATTGATCCATGTCTTGTGTTTCAGGCGCATCTTCATGACACCAAAAGGGATCTGGAAATACTCATTTAGTGGCACATTCAACAACAGCATTTATTTCTATAGCACATTTTCATATAAATGAAGTAGCGCAAAGTGCTTTACAAGATGAAGAACAAAAAGTTTATATAAAATAAAAATAACATTAAGCTATACTAAATAACAAAGAATAAAGTGAGGACTGATGGCTGGGAGGGCAGGAAAAACAAAAAAAAAAAACGCCTCCAGGTGAGCTGGAAGAAAAAAAAAAATCAGCAGGGGTTCAGAGACCACCCGACCACTTGGGCATTCTACCTAACATCAATGATCTCAATCAGTCCTCATCGTTTTCAGGTTTCATGTGGAAGAATTAGATGATGATGGTCATATGGACATCTGGTATTCAATTCAATGTAGGGACTGCAAGGCGCCCTGATCAGGTAGTGGTGGCGGCACAGATTGGCACCACAGAAAACTGGGAAAAGAACCGCAGAGAAAGTAGGGGTTAGTATGGATTGCGGAGCCATGATAAGAACAATAATTCAATGCATATACAGAATATCAGGGTTACACTAAAGTGAAGCGATGAGAAAGCCGTGTTAAATTAATGCGGTTTCAGCAGTTTTTTTTTAAAGTGCTTCATCGTATGGTGAATTTCTATCGGTCGGCTATTGCAGATTTTAGGTGCCTAACAGCAGAAGGCCATCCACCTTATTTTAAGTTTAGCTCTTGAAATTCGAAGCAAACACTCATTTCAAGATCTAAGGTTATGATTTGGAGTGTAAGGTGACAGGCAGACCGAGATTATTGAAGGCTTTGCAAACTCTAAGCAGTATATTCATGGTAGTATTTTTCTCGAGGTAAGGGTGCATTTCGTATTCGCTTGTGCGAGTTCTCACATTAATGTGGAAGTAAAGTGTAACAAAACCAACCATGTAGTGTGAACATATCAATATGATTTGGTCTATCAGGAGGAGAAAACGCCACATTGTAAAAGGTTGTTGCACAGTAAGACTAAGTGTTGAGTTATCTTTTAAAAATGGCCAAATCCCATAATATTAGTGTTTTTTGTTCAAAAATAATGTGTAAACCATTTCACAATGTGCAAGATGTGGATCATTTTTCTCCCATGCCATATAGCCTGCAATGTAAAATGTTAGTGCAGACAAGATTTCTATTTTTTTAATTTATAGAAAGCTCTTAGTTTTAGAACACAATTTTGCATAGCAAATGCACATGTGCCATGTTTGTGAAGAGAGAAATGAAAATGAAAAATACTAAAATTATCCTTTAATGAACGGAGGCTGTGGAGAATATTAGATCACTAGTCGTCACCACCCGTCATTATAAGGAGAGTGTGAAGGTTTTCTGACTTAATTTATGATTCATCTTAAGAAAGTTTATATTGCTGTCTGTTCTTACTGTGTTACGTACTAAATGGAACAGTTTGTGTTATCTCTCCTTTGGGGACACTGCATTAACTTGCAAGTTTTTGTTATAAATATCCTAATCAAATGATCATTTTTTTCTTTAGTGATGTGGCATGACGAGACAGTGGTTTGTGCTGCTGCTTCATGGATTCAGCATCTGGTGCGCTGCCTTTCTTTCTGAAATCCAAAAGTTTTCCTTGTCTGCTAATTTTGAAAATTCTAAATGAAGCACGTTGTGTGTATGTGATGGACCAGTCCCTCTGTTAGGCTCTGGCCCCCGTGACCTTTTGCAGGGAAGAAGTATCTGATCCCCCTGCTGAATTTCTAAATTTTGCTCACTCACAATATCACTCAAGTCCCAGGTCCATGAACTTTTTTTTTTCTTAACACAAGTTAATGAATGAATACAATAACTCACAATACGCTTCGGTTCAGCCTTCACTCCTCTCAAGCATACTTTGTCCCCTTCCTCCCAATTCCCACCTCTTCAAGTAAAGGCCTGGTCACATTACTTGACTTTTTCAGCGATTTTTTTTTACTCATAGCCTTCATTTACTTGGCAAATCAGGGGCAGTAAGTGGCACACTCCTGTGAAGCCAATCTCATAATGGGATACATCGATCAACTCACTATAAATTAGTCCATAACTCGTTCTGATAAAGTCAAACTGGTTTTTGATTTTGTTTTAAGTCATAGGGATGGATTCTGTGTGCCTGAATGATCGTGCTAAAGTGCAATGCATGTAATGCTACAGAGAGGAATAAGAAACACGGCCGGACTTCATGAAAACTAAAAGAGGAGCTCATCTGTCTGTCTTGAGTTTTATGTGCCACGACGGAATGGAAAGGTAAACCTTTAGGTACTGCAATAATGTATCTGGTACTCATTAATTTTTATGTAATGTGGTAGAAATTTAACATCTTATTAAAGAAAGACACATCCTCTAACAGGTCAAATCTGTTATCTGTTGTTGTATGTTTTAATTGCTTCTTGGCAAAATGCCTTTGAGGAAGCAGACTGTTACAGTGTTGTCAGAATGATCAGAGAAGCAAAAAATTGAGGTTCATTTTATAAACTACTAGCCGTCCCCCCCGCGTCTTGGCCCCCGTAGTAGTGAAACAGGACAGTGAGGTGGGCCCTGCCTGACTCCTCACTCCTGACGTCACTCTTCCTCCTCCCCTCGGGCCGAAGCCTCTCTTTCGGATTAGTGCTAATGTATCGCGAACTGTGACACTTACTGTGATGAGAGAAGTCACAAAATCAACTGGAATGTTAAATTATAGAAAAAAAAAACAATCTAAATCTGTTAAGTAGATCTCTTGTGAAAAGCAGACAGACGTTGGATTTTCTATGGTTTCCTGATATGCCTGAAAAATTTTTTGTCATTTATTAACCATCCATCCATCCATCCATTATGCATCCTGCTATATCCTAACTACAGGGTCACAGGGGTCCGCTTGAGCCAATCCCAGCCAACACAGAGCGCAAGGCAGGAAACAAACCCTGGGCAGGGCGCCAGCCCACCGCAGGGCACACACTAGGGGCAATTTAGGATCGCCAATGCATCTGACCTGCATGTCTTTGGACTGTCGGAGGAAACCCACGCAGACACGGGTAGAACAAAGGGAGAATCTGGGAAGTGAACCTGAGTCTCCTAACTGCGAGGCAGCAGCGCTACCCACTGCGTCACCGTGCCGCCCTTCGTTTATTAACCCTTTATGCTATTTTTGTCTATTATAAAAAACTAAAAAAAAAAATCTTGGGACGAGACTTTTTATCCACGGACAAGATGTGATCTTTTGAAGAGACACTTTCACGTCCTGCGAGACAGTCAAGTCCCGTCATACATACAACCTTTGGAAGCAAGTCCTACGAGACGGTGACTTTTGCACGTCGCGCCCTACTTGCAACCATTTTCAAACAAGACCACGGCCATCTAACCTCTATTGTTGCAAAGCTTTTGGCAGACACACTTCCTGTGCTCTCAGCTCTTAGAAATTTTATACGTTCTAGATGACACGTCAACAACTAAGCGAAGAAGAAAGAGCAGCGCATCAAAAGGAGACCCAAAATCGTTGGAGTGAAAAGAATGAAAAAAGAGCAATAATAATCTGTTTAAATTCTGAAAATAAGTAAGGTAATAATCAGCCCACCTATGTCAATACATTCACCCTCTTTTTACTGTTCTGTTATTTCACAGAGTAATAATTTGTTTGTTTGCGCTAATGCGATCTTTACTATTATATTTTTGATACTTTCGAATTTTACTACTTTCATAATCTGTAACCTGCTCTGCATGTGTATGGAGCCAACATTTTTGAACGTCTTTATGAAGTTCTACTTTGTCTCTTACTCTTTGTCTTTTATTTCTGACCCTGATTGGACCTATGAGGTTGTCAATTTCACTTGGTCTGGGCTGATTATTTCTTTCCTTATTTTCAGAATTTGCACATAGATTTATTATTGTTTTTTTGCATTCTTTTCTCGCTTTTGAAGAACAGTGAAAACAACATTTGGAATTAACTTTTTTTAACTTAAGTTTTAAAGTAAAAGTAAAAATAATGCATATTTAACAATTCCCATGAAAATAGCAATCTCTTTAAATTGTATTTCCGGTTAACCAAACCCGGAGGTGGGCGAACGAAGCGAGCAGAGGGTAGAACCCCCTAGTCTTTAAAATGAAAGCTATGTTACCCTTAAATTATTCTTCCACAAACAAGACCTTAACAAAGACTTCTTTTGGCCTTCATAACCCTTATAAAACATCAGTTGATTGCTTATTTATCCCTGTGCAGTGTGGCATATTGACAAGACGGTAAAATTACTCCTTTAATATGAAGGATTTATAGGGCTTATATTAAATATGTAATATCAAGAGAAGTGTTTTAGTTAAGCTGTTAGTAGGTCAGGGCGGCGCAGTGGTACAATACAATACAATATAATACAATACAGTTTATTTTTGTATAGCCCAAAGTCACACAAGTAGTGCCGCAATGGACTTTAACAGGCCCTGCCTCTTGACAGCCCCCCAGCCTTGACTCTCTAAGAAGACAAGGAAAAACTCCCAAAAAAACCCCAGTAGGGAAAAAAAATGGAAGAAACCTCGGGAAAGGCAGTTCAAAGAGAGACCCCTTTCCAGGTAGGTTGGGTGTGCGTTGGGTGTCTAAAAGAAGGGGGTCAATACAATACACAGAACAGAACACATCCTCAATACAGTATAAAAATTTTAGAAGTACGTAGCAGAATTTAACAATGGATGACATTACATAATATGATTTTAGATTTGTTGAGTCCTGGAGACCTCATCCATCAAGCTGCCTCCCCATTTGGCCATGCCACGGCTGAAACGTTGCTCTGATGAAAGGACCCCTCTTTCCCATGATTCCAGCAATCCTCCATCAGGGATGACTTTACCATAAGCAGGCACAAAAACTTGGCAGGAGGCCGTGGTACCAAGTGCTACATTTGAATACCGAGAAGAGAAACAGAATAGGTGAGGGTTAGTAACAAATTATAACTATCATGTTACTTATGTTTTAGTGCTAATGACTGACAACAGAGATGCAGTCTGTACAGTTAATCAGCAGCTCTAGTCAGGGTGTGCTAAACTGAAGTAGTGAGTCTTCAGCCTGAGACCAAAGGGGCATCTCTTATAGTAGCAGGCAGACCACCCCACAGTTTAGGGGCCCTGTAACTAAAAGCTCGACCTCCATTTGTTGTTTTATTAATCCTTAGAATCCTAAGCAGACCGGCATCTTGAGATCTTAATGTGCGCTCTGGTTTGTAAGTCATGATAAGTTCAGACAAGCAAGCCGGACCTCGGCCATTTAAGGCTTTATACAGTGGGATGCAAAAGTTTGGGCAACCTTGTTAATAGTCATTATTTTCCTGTATAAATCGTTGGTTGTTATGATAAAAAATGTCAGTTAAATATATCATATAGGAGACACACACAGTGATATTTGAGAAGTGAAATGAAGTTTATTGGATTTACAGAAAGTGTGCAGTAATTGTTCAAACAAAATCAGGCAGGTGCATAAATTTGGGCACCACAAAAAAGAAATGAAATCAATATTTAGTAGATCCGCCTTTTGCAGAAATTACAGCCTCTAAACGCTTCCTGTAGGTTCCAATGAGAGTCTGGATTGTGGTTGAAGGTATTTTGCACCATTCCTCTTTACAAAACATCTCTAGTTCATTCAGGTTTGATGGCTTCCGAGCATGGACAGCTCTCTTTAACTCACACCACAGATTTTCAATTATATTCAGGTTTGGTGACTGAGATGGCCATTCCAGAACGTTGTACTTGTTCCTCTGCATGAATGCCTTAGTGGATTTTGAGCAGTGTTTCAGGTCGTTGTCTTGTTGACAAGCGCAGCTTCAGCTTTGTCACTGATTTCTGGACATTGGTGTCCAGAATCTGCTGATACTGAGTGGAATCCATGCGTCCCTCAACTTTGACAAGATTCCCAGTCCCTGCACTGGCCACACAGCCCCACAGCATGATGGAACCACCACCATATTTGACTGTAGGTAGCAGGTGTTTTTATTGGAATGCTGTGTTCTTTTTCCTCCATGCATAACGCCCCTTGTTATGCCCAAATAACTCCATTTTAGTTTCATCAGTCCACAGCACCTTATTCCAAAATGAAGCTGGCTTGTCCAAATGTGCTTGAGCAGACCTCAAGCGGCTCTGTTTGTGCTTCCTCTACACAAGGAGATCTGTATCAGAGTGTAAAGTGCGCAATGGTTGAACGATGCCCAGTGACTCCATCTGCTGCAAGATGATGTTGGAGGTCTTTGGTGCTGGTCTGTGGGTTGACTCTGACTGTCCTCACCATTCGCCGCTTCTGTCTATCCGAAATCTTTCTTGGTCTGCCACTTCAGCCTTAACTTGAACTGAGCCTGTGGTCTTCCATTTCCTCAATATGTTCCTAACTGTTGAAACAGACAGCTTCAATCTCTGGGACAGCTTTCTGTATCCTTCCCCTAAACCATGATGGTGAACAATCTTTGTCTTCAGGTCATTTGAGAGTTGTTTTGTGACCCCCATGTTGCTACTCTTCAGAGAAAATTAAAGGAGGAGGGAAACTTACAATTGACCCCCTCAAATACTCGGATTCACCTGTGTATGTAGGTCAGGGGTCACTGAGCTTACCAAGCCAATTGGAGTTCCAATAATTAGTTCTAAAAGTTTGGGAATCAATAAAATGACAACGGTGCCCAAATTTATGCACCTGCCTGATTTTGTTTGAACAATTATTGCACACTTTCTGTAAATCCAATAAACTTCATTTCACTTCTCAAATATCACTGTGTGTGTCTCCTATATGATAGATTTAACTGACATTTTTTATCGTAACAACCAACGATTTATACAGGAAAATAATGACTATTAACAAGGTCGCCCAAACTTTTGCATCCCACTGTACTTTGTCGATGCACCTTTGGCAGCAATTCCAGCCTCAAGTCTTTTTCAATATGATGCTACAAGCTTGGCACACCTATCCTTGGCCAGTTTCGCCCATTCCTCTTTGCAGCACCTCTCAAGCTCCATCAGGTTGGATGTGAAGCGCCGGTGCACAGCCATTTTAAGATCTCTCCAGAGATGTTCAATCAGATTCAAGTCTGGGCTCTGGCTGGGCCAGTCAAGGACATTCACAGAGTTGTCCTGAAGCCACTCCTTTGGTATCTTGGCTGTGTGCTTAGGGTCGTTGTCCTGCTGAAAGATGAACCGTCGCCCCAGTCTGAGGTCAAGAGCGCTCTGGAGCAGGTTTTCATCCAGGATGTCTCTGTACATTGCTGCAGTCATCTTTCCCTTTATCCTGACTAGTCTCCCAGTTCCATCCCCACAGCATGATGCTGCCACCACCATGCTTCACTGTAGGGATGGTATTGGCCTGGTGATGAGCGGTGCCTGGTTTCCTCCAAACGTGACGCCTGGCATTCACACCAAAGAGTTCAATCTTTGTCTCATCAGATCAGAGAATTTTGTTTCTCATGGTCTGAGAGTCCTTCAGGTGCCTTTTGGCAAACTCCAGGCTGGCTTCCGTGTGCCTTTTACTAAGGAGTGGCTTCCATCTGGTGACTTTACCATACAGGCCTGATTGGTGGATTGCTGCAGAGATGGTTGTCCTTTTGGAAGGTTCTCCTCTCTCCACAGAGGACCTCTGGAGCTCTAACAGAGTGATCATCGGGTTCTTGGTCACCTCTCTGACTAAGGCCCTTCTCCCCCGATCGCTCAGTTTAGATGGCCAGCCAGCTCTAGGAAAAGTCCTGGTGGTTTCAAACTTCTTCCACTTACGGATGATGGAGGCCACTGTGCTCATTGGGACCTTCAAGCAGCAGACATTTTTCTGTAACCTTCCCCAGATTTGTGCCTCGAGACAATCCTGTCTCGGGGTCTACAGACAATTCCTTTGACTTCATGCTTGGTTTGTGCTCTGACATGAACTGTCAACTGTGGGACCTTCTATAGACAGGCGTGTGCCTTTCCAAATCATGTCCAGTCAACTGAATTTACCACAGGTGGACTTCAATGAAGCTGCAGAAACATCTCAAGGATGATCAGGAGAAACAGGATGAACCTGAGCTCAATTTGGAGCTTCATGGCAAAGGCTGTGAATACTTATGGACATGTGCTTTCTCAATTTTTTTATTTTTAATAAATTTACAAAAATCTCAAGTAAAATTTTTTCACGTTGTTATTATGGGGTGTTGTGTGTAGAATTCTGAGGAAAAAAATGAATTTAATCCATTTTGGAATAAGAAAATGTGGAAAAAGTGATGCGCTGTGATGTGAATACTTTCCTGATGCACTGTACGTGGGCTGGAGACGGTGGCACTGACCAGAAAGCAGGAGACCGAGCTGGAGGTGGCAGAGTTAAAGATGTTAAGATTTACATTAGGTGTGACGAGGATGGACAGGATTAGAAATGAGGACATCGGAGAGTCAGCTCAAGTTGGGAGACAAAGTCAGAGAGGCGAGATTGCACTGATGTGGAGAGGAAAGATGAGGGGTATATTGGGAGAAGGGTACCAAGGATAGAGCGGTCAGGCGAGAGGAGAAAAGGAAGGCCTAAGAGGAGGTTAATGGATGTGGGGAGTGAGGACATGCAGGTGATGGAGGTGACAGAACAAGATGAGAGGACAGAAAGAGATGGAAGAAGATGAAGATGATGCGCTGTGGCGACCCCTGACGGGAGCAGCCGAAAGAAGAAGTAGTTAGTATTTAAACTCAGCAATGTCAGATTATTCTTCAATCGTAGACCTTATTCCTCGCTAAGGGTCTCATCCAAATGATTCGAAGCCGAAAACAGACAAGTCATTTTTGGTCTTTTTTTTTTTTTCCCTTCTTGACTTTGCTGACGATGCTGTGATCTTCAAGGAGTCAATGGAGGCTCTGAACGGGGCGCTCGAGAGACTGAGAGGGGGTCTGAGTGTCTGGGCTTACGAGTGTCCTGATAAAAACCAACATCCAGGCCTTTAATGACCTCTTGGGCACGGCCATCAGCAGTGTGTCTGTCTGCAGAGAGAGTGTCAACCTCGTCGAGTGGTTTAGTTACCTCGGCTGTGCCATTCATGTCTCTGGTGACTCTTAAGTCAGTAAATGGATTGGGAAAGCATGGGGGGGTCATGAGGTCGCTGGAAATGGGCGTGTGGCGCTCCTGATATCTCTGCAAAACTATGAAGGTCCAAGTCTTTAGAGTCCTGGCGCTTCCTGTTTGTGACACATGGATGCTTTCCAGTGACCTGAGATGAAGACTTGGACTCCTTTGGTACGGAGTGTCTGACTGGACAGACTGGACTCCTTCAGTGTCTCTTTGGAGAATTCTTGGGTGCCGCTGGTTTGACTTTGTGTTGCTCATGGAGTCCCAAATGAGGCACGTGACCTGCATGGTGAGGGAGCGTCGATTACAGCACTACGGCCGTGTGGCACAATTCCCCGCCTGTGATCCGGCTCGTAGGATCCTCATTGTTGGGGACCCTAGTGGCTGGACCAGGCCAAGGGGTCGCCCACGTAACACCTGGCTGTGGCAGATAGAGGGTCATTTCTGGAGGGTGGGGGACTGGACTGGTGTGGTCTGCCTTTTTGCCATCCAGGATCCTGAGCAGTTTCTTCATGTGATGGGTGCGTCAACATGCTGTACCAGTACATGCTACCCAACCTGACCTGAGTTTTCTTCTACGTTAGTCAGTCAGTCATTTTCTAACCTGTTTAGTCCTCACCAGCATTGTCTTATCCCAGGTAGCACAGGGCACAAGGCAGGAGCAAACCTTGGACAGGGTGCCAGTCTAGCAGAGGACTAACATCCACACAAGTATTTTATTAAATCAAACAGTGCATGATGCACACACACACACAGGTGTAAATGGAGACAAAAGGAGCCAGTAGTCCTCCATCTGTGTATCATTTGCATCTTACTGTTAATGAACAGCCATCAAACACTACGGATGCAACTGTTTAAGACTAAAAAGTAATTTAAGTGTTCAAAAGCCGAACAACTGAGACAATAAAAATGAGGCCGAAAAATGTCAGCTAGTCAGTCATTTTCTAACCCACTTTGTCCTGACCAAGTCATGGGGTGGTCTGCTGGGGCCAATCCCAGCTAGCATTGGGCACAAGGCAGGAACAAACCCTGGACAGGGCGCCAGTCCATCGCAGGACAAACGCACACTCGGACCAATTTAGTGTCGGCAACCACACAGACACAGGGAGGACCCGGGTGGGAGGTGAACCCTGGTCTGCTTAATGCATCAGTGTGCCACCCCGGAAAAATGTCACTTGAGCAATAAGGGCTTCATCATCAATACTTGACTTCTCACGAGTCAGCTGGGTGGGAACACTGCAGCCCACCAGGGCCGACGCTGCTCACCTCTGCACTATCGGGTTATTGCGCCTAAATTACACACCCAAAAATAAACGGCCATC